>NC_057714.1:55546010-55563197 GCF_004010195.1 Chiloscyllium plagiosum
CGTTCTGTCCTTGTTAGGGTTGGAGGGGTGGGGTCTGAGGGCGGAGGTGCGGGATGTAGACGAGATGCACTGGAGGGCATCTTTAACCACGTGGGAAGGGAAATTGCGATCTCTGAAGAAGGAGGCCATCTGGTGTGTTATCCAGCACCTTCATGATTTTAACCAGCTTTGTTGGACTACCTCTTGGACTTCTCTGCTTCAAGAAGCACAACTTCAATTTTTCAATCCATCCCTTTAACTATAACTCCTCATCCCTGGAATCATTGCAGTGGCTGCCTTTCTTGAAATTTGAAGATCAAAGGTTGATACACCTGGCTGTCCAGATGATACTAATAAAGCTGAGTTACTCATCATGATTCCAAAATTGCATTTCAATGATTTTTTTCTGCATGGGTTCACTGTTGGTTTCTTTCTTCAAAGCCTTCTATCTCTGCTGCCAAGGCCTTCTGTCTTTAACTCAACCAGAAAATGAAAAGGTTACATGTTCCCTGAACTATCTGCACAACACCCTAATCACTACTCATCTCTGGAGCACTGATTAGACACTTACAGGGAAAAAAAATGTAATGTCTAATGTATTTTCTTACATCCAGTGAGTAACTGAGGAAGGGTTTACATTTCTTATTCCTCTCTGTGCCAATCATCAACTCTCTGAGTGCTCAATGGCGATGTCACCTCTCATGGACAAAGTTCTTATGAACTGTTTCAAAACACCCTCTTTTGTCTGTTACAAGACTCCCCAAAATTCCATATATTTGATAATAATCACACAAGTTGGCCCTTCACACTGTTTCAAACCCCTGCATCCCTGGATATAATGAAATAATTCAATATTCCCTGAATGTGATTCTTCCTGAGAGTTTCTTAGTAATCATAGAAATTGGTATCATTGACATGTTTCCTGACACTTTTTAATTATAGGCTTCATGGTCATTTTATTGTCTTTCTTCTCTTTAAGGCATTTTGCTTTTATTTAAGTGCTTGCTTGCAAATATAAATTGACTGTTACTAATTTCCACTGATTTAAGCCTTGTGGTCCTACAAAGATCAAACTAATAAAACAGTGGCCATTTCAAATAATCCCATTATAGTTTATCAACATTCTCACAGCAGAACAGGCAAAACTATAGACATTATCTGCAGCTAAAAATTAATTAGTTCTATCATCAAGTCAGGGCTTTCAGACCATGTTACAGTGCCGCTTTCAAATTTCTGTAAATCTAATGGATACATCCATTATTGTCAAGAAATACTGATTCTTTTTTTTTTGTTTTAGGTAGGAGTCCTGCACAATCAATTAAGATCCTCATAAAAGGTTCCTGAAATGCAGCAATGGGTATTAAAGGTGCTGGTTTTATCATTGTCTGAGATTTTCTAATTGATAGAACACGTGGGAGATGTCTGTGAAATTCAACTACATCCTTATGCATGCCAGGCCAGCGAAATGTTTTTATACTTTGGCTTGAGACCAGAATTGCACGCAATATGCCAAAAGTGGCCTAATCAATGTCTTGTACAGCCACAGCATGACCTCCCAACTTCTGTACTCAATACTCTGATCAATAAAGGAAAACACACCAAATGCCTTCTTCACTATCCTATCTACCTGCGGCTCCACTTTCAAGGAGCTATGAACTTGCTCTCCAAGGTCTCTTTGTTCAGCAACACTCCCCAAGACTTACCATTAAGTTTACAAGTTCTGTCCTGACTTGCCTTTCCACTTATTTAATGTAAACTCCATTTGCCACTCCTCAGCTCATGAGCCTATCAGATCAGGATCCCAGTTCTCTAATCCAGAAGTGAAAAACAACAGGAGAAGATTCAGAGAGTAGCAGTCAAGAGACATTCACTGAATCTTCCAACTCTTTTGATCCTCTAATATCTTCTGATGTTACTGAAAAAACCCAAACATGGAAATCTGGATCTAAGAGAGCTGTCTATACCGACTCAGGCTGTTAAAAAACTCAAAGCCTCCCAAACTTTTTACTCAAGTCATCATCCAGTTTGGTACCTCTGTCTTACAACCTCTCTTCAAAAAAAGAACAGGAAAAAATGACCTCTTAGAGTGACAGCATCATCACACTAGAAGTGGTCAAAATCTGAATGAGGATAGTCATCTTTCTGTTCTAACTAGAAAAAGCCTTGTTAAATGAATGAGGTGAAGTTTACTGCATTAGTGCAACTATTCACAGATTACGTGCAAAGGATCTACATGACTGGAGACTGTTAGGAGACATTTGGCTCAGCTGTGTCTCCTGTCAGCTCCTTCTTTATTCTTTGACCATGTCCCCATGATGTAATTACAGTGGATGATGCTTACTGCACTCGATCAAATATGAATCCATACAGACCTATTCAGACCTAGATACAACACGCGCTATCCACTGTGACATATCCACTGATTCCTGTTGAATTTCTGAGTAGACTTTAACTTCACCCATTGCAAACACAGAACCAGGTCCTGATGGGCCTTGACCTGAAAGTTTTCAACAGCCAGTTTGCAAAGCAAGGGTAAACATTTTACCCTTCCAATTACATTTTGATTTATACCTACACCCCCTCTCCTTAATTCTCCCCCATCTTTTACAGTTTACCTTGCCTTTAACATGCAATTATTCAATTGGAATACACAGATGTTTTACTGGTGGTAGTTAATGAATGAAAAATACCATGGGTGACTTGGTGATGGGGACAAACAAAAGGCATTCAATTGAGTGTAAGATTACTTCTGGATATAAAGAGAGAAATAAGAAAAAAGCAAGTTAAAACATTTTCAGGTAAGGGCACCATTTTTTCTTGCAGTTGCTCAATAGGTTTGAAAGCCAGCTGCACTTCTCCATCTGAATTACATGTTGGAGGCTAGTCCAATTCACTGAACAAAACTTATATCAGTGAAATCAAATGAACAATAAACAGATCAATGAACATTCTATGATAGGAACAAGGGCCTCAAGGCATTTTCACGAAACATTTAAGGCAGTAAATAGCCTTCAAGGTGATCGTAGTCCATAAGATATAAGAGGCCATTCAGTCCATCGAATCTGCTCCACCATTCAATCTTGACAAATATGTTTCCCAGCATCATTCTCCTGCCTTCTCTCTATAACCTTTGATTTCCTTAATAATCAAGAACCTATCTATCTCTGAATTAAAGACACTCAATGATGCGATTGCCACAGCCATCTGCAGCAATGAGTTCTATAAATTTGCCACACTATGAATGAAGAAATTCCTCTTTATCTTAGTTCACAAGGGTCCTCTCTTCACTCTGAGGTTATGCCCTCAGGTCCTAGTCTCTCCTACAAGTGGAAACATCTTCTCTTAGTCCGCTCCATCCAGGCCTCTCAGTATTCTGTAGATTTCAATCAGATCCCCCTTTATACTTTTAAACTCCACTGAGTACAGACCCAGAGTCTTCAATCGCTCCTCACATAAAAGCCCTTCATTCCTGGGATCATTCTTCCGAACCTCGTCTGGACTCCCTCCAAAGCTAACGTATTATTTCATAGATAAGGGGCCTAAAACTGCCCACAATGTTCCAAATGTGGTCTGACTAGAGTCTTAAACAGCCTCAGCAGTATATCTCTGCTCTTGTATTCT
Organism: Chiloscyllium plagiosum; assembly: GCF_004010195.1. Taxonomy (NCBI): domain Eukaryota; kingdom Metazoa; phylum Chordata; class Chondrichthyes; order Orectolobiformes; family Hemiscylliidae; genus Chiloscyllium; species Chiloscyllium plagiosum. The sequence continues at coordinate 55,549,611 of NC_057714.1, forward strand.
AGCCCTCTTGAAATGATTGCTAACATTGCATTTGCCTTCCTAACTACCAATTGAATCTACATGTTAACTGTCGGAGAATTCTGAACTATGGCTCTAAAGTCCCTTTGCGTTTAAGAATTCCAAAGCATTTCCCATTCAGAAAATAGTTTACTCCTCTATTCTTCCTACCAAAGTGCCTAACCTCATACTTCCCTCATTGTATTCCATCAGTCACTTCATTGCCCACTCTTCTAGCCTGTCCAAATCCTTCTATAGTTTCCCCATCTGTTCAATACTACCTGGCCCTTCACTTATCTTTGTGTCATCTGTAAACTTATCACCAAGGTCATCAGTTCCTTTGACCAGATCATAAATGTATGACAAGCATAGTTGTGTTCCCAACACTGACTCCTGCAGAATTCCACTCGTCACCAGCTGCCATCCTGAAAAAGACCCCTTTATCCCCACTCTCAGCTTTCTGCCAGTCAGCTAAACATGCCAGCCACCTTCTTCACCACCCTATCTATCTGCAACTCCACCTGGGTTTGTCCCCGGTGCATCAGAGGCTGAGAGGAGGTTTATAAAATCATTAAGTGCATGGATAGGGCGAATAGCCAAGGTCTTTGTCCAAGTGTGGGTGAGTCCAAAACTAGCAGCATAAGTTTAAGGTGAGAGGGGAAAGATTTAAAAAGGAACTAAGGAGTAACTTTTTCATGCAGAGGGGGTGCATGTATGGAATGAGCTGCCAGATGATATGGTGGAAGTGATTACAATTACAACACTTTAGGAAGCGTTTCGAGAGATATGGGCCAAATACTGGCAAATGGAGCTAAGTCAGATTGGGGTGTCTGTTGCTGTGCTGTATGATTCTATGACTGTATCCATGCCAGCACCTTTTATCTTATTTAGCAACCTCCTGTGTGACACCTTGTAAAAAGTCTTTTGGAAATTCAAATAGATCATGTCCAATCAAGATGGATTCTTAAATTGAATGAACATGTAGCGTGTGTTTAGCATAAGGCATTACCTTGGCAAAGGAGTTGAAGCTTGTTCTCAGAACAGTCAACCTCAGACTCATTAAACTGCTGATTGCTGCCTAAATTGCATGCTCGTGCTCATTAACAAGTTACATGGCATTTGGTGCTTAACATTTGACCTAATGTCCTCTCTGAGAAAAACAAACTGTTTTGGAGCAAAGCCAGTGCTGCTGTCAGCATCAAAATCTAGTTAAAGAAATATTTCATGATCACGGCTGATCGAGTTGTGAAGAGAATCTCTAACCACTTGGGAAAACCATGAAGATTTTGTCAGAATTTAAGCAACATTTATTCTGCAAATTTCCTGAGGTACTTATCCAAAAAAAAATGTGAGCACTGCAGTATTCCACTTTATTGTAAGCGTCACTGAAACAAAGGGAATGTTTGTCCATGAGCAATTTGTGAGGAGTCCCTCCCGGTCTCTGCTGTGAATGGGAAGAGGGCATGAGGCCAGTAAAAGCAGCATTAGCTACTGCAGGTGAGAGGAGCAAGAGGACAAAGCAACGTCCTTCCACCCTAAGGTTCCTCTGGCCCTCCTCCACCAGCATCTGCAATACAGAATCAGCGAACCTATGCATCCTCTGTCAGTCCCTGAATGGTGTGATATTGCTGCTGTCTGCCAGCTCAAGCCCTTCATAATTTCAGGGAAAGTGGGTGCAAGGAGCACGCATGTATTGTTTCACCAAAATGTGACAAACCATCTTCCCGAATCTAAAGCGGTTGGGGACTAATCATTAATTTGACCAATTTCTCAGAAGTGAGGTTGGTGCAGGGTTGTGAACAAGGGGTGCCGGACGTGATATCTAACCCATCTGACTTCCTCTGCAGGAAGGCAGGACCTAGAATTGGTGCCATCACTTCATGAAGCTGATGGAAACATTGTCTGAACAACTTGTGTACTGTTGCTGTTGAACTTTGCTGACCAGGGGCTGAGCAGTTAGTATGTGGCACAGCCAGCTGGATGATCATTCTTAAAAGACAGATAGATTACAAGAGTCAACTGCATGTCTACACAAGGAGAATGAAGCATGAGGCCAGAGTAAGGATTCTGAACTCACGAATTCAATGTTGGAGGTCTTAAAGTTAGAGTTGAACAGCACAGAGAGATACCATGGTTCCACCAGATATTCTCATGAACTATCCTTAGAGGGAGATTGTGCACAAGTGGCCAGGGAGATAAATCTCTGGTGCCTGTACCTGAGGACTTTGGTATGAGACCCCACATATAACAGCCTCCAATGGTGGCTTCTGCAACCAGATGGCAAGGTGGAATGCTAGTGCTTGCCTGGATGACGAATGACAGAAAGACAATGAAGGGTGTGCAGCAACAGCCTATAAAAGAAACCCCTCAACACTGACCTGAGGGACACAGAGGCAAATTTCTCCCGATGGCTGTAATTATTGGTTGGGTGTGTGGGGAGGGAATTTATCCCTCAGTCAGGTTTCATGTGTGGCAGGCAGTGTTGAATTCCACCCAATGGAGTTAGCTCAGACTGAAGTCCACTGTAGGCGAAAATGAGGACTGCAGGTGCTGGAGATCAGAGTCAAGATTAGAGTGGTGCTGGAAAAGCACAGCAGGTCAGGCAGCTTCCTGATGAAGGGCTTTTGCCCGAAACACCGATTTTCCTGCTCCTCAGCTGCTTCCTGACTTGCTGTGCTTTTCCAGCACCACTCTAATCTTGACTCTGATCTCCAGCATCTGCAGTCCTCACTTTCACCTGAAGTCCATTGTAGGCTGGAACTATCTCAATACCATGACTACTACTCTTGGGTCTGAGTGCCACTGTTTATAGGCTGTGGGTGGCTTTGACCGTAAACCAGACGTTAACAGACACCCACCCAAGAGGTTCCTGCAGAATCCCTCATCCCATTCCATTAATTGATGTTTTTCCTGCATTGCCATATTTTCCACCTCCTCCTCTGCCCTTGCAAACTTTTCAGATTCATTTATTTTCTAAATTTGTTTTTAATTTCCAGGATCTGAAGTACCTGCTTTTATCATCCTCTTTTTTTAAAGTACATATTTATTAAATGCTGATGTGGATTGATTGTACAGTTTTGGAGTTCAAGTGTCAAGCAGTTCACATGCAGCTGGGAAAGATATTGGTAATCATGATGCTAATACATTCATTAAATTGAAAGCACACCAGACAAGGCTGAATGAATCTAACAGCATGGTGACTCAGCGTTAACTTTGGTTGAAAACCTTATTAGAGGCTATTATAACCAGACAGAAGGTCAATTAAAATATCCTGGGAGATTTGCCCACAGATTTCCCCCTTGCTTTGTGCTGATTCTAAAATCACTACCAGCTTGAAGCTTTATAAATTCTACATTGAATATGAAGATTGGTGTCTCACACTGCAATTTGAAACTGGCTTGGGCAGGGAACCTCCTTTGACTTTCTTTCATATAAAAACATAACATTATGGAACTGCAGATGTCTTGAACTGCAGCTAATTATCTAAAAATAAGCTAATTAAAGATGTCCTTTCTGTTCCATAGGTAGTCGGTGAGTAACTAAGAAGATGTATTGTCTCCCTTGGCATTGATCGCAGTCACACTCTTTCCATGCTTCCATAATCTGAAGAGAATGTTTCCCTATCTTTCTCACTCTTCCAGCATCCTAATGAGGGAAAAGGAGTAAGCTGGTCATTCAACGTATCAGCTCAACCACTGTGATACATAATCCCTTATGCACAGAACCAGAGGAATGCGCAGTGGGCAGGAATTTGCCATAAACTCCTGTCATTGCTGCTCCACCATCTTCCCTGCTCAGTTCCTCTTCAAATCAACTCTGGCCAGTTCCTCCCTCATGTCTCTGTAATTACCTTTATTCAATTATAATGTTGTCACATCTGATTCCAGTTTCTCCTTCTCAAACTGCAAGGTGAGTTATATCATATTATGGTCTCTTGTCTCCTCAGAGTTCCTTCACCTTAAGCTCCCTAATCAATTCTGTCTCATTACACATCACTAAATCCAAAATTGCCTGTTCCCTAGTGGGCTCTACCAAAACCTGAAGTAGTTTCAGTTCTGAGGAAGGCTCATTCGACCCGAAACATTAACTCTCCAAATCTGCTGAGCTTTCCATCAATTTCTGTTTTAGTTTCCAATAAACCATCTTGAAGACATTCTTCAAATTCCTTTTCTTAAGATCTGCTACCAATCCGATTTTTGCTGCATAGTTAAATACGTCTCAATTATTGTATCAGAATGTTTCTTACATGCATTTTCCAACTCCTGAATTGTTTTCCTTCCCAAATCCTTACTACTACTAGAAGACGTGTACACAACTCTTATCAGAGTCTTTTTCCCTTTGTGATTCCCCAATGTTACCCACACAGATTCTATGCCTTCAGCTCTATATCACTTATTTCTATCACTTTAGTTTTATTTATTATTAACAAGGCAAACCCATCCCTCAGCCCAACTAAATAATTTATTGATAGGACATATATCCTTGGATATTTAGTTCCCAGCCTTGAGCTCCTTACAGTCTCTGTGATACCCACAACATCGCACCTGCCAATTTCAATCTGCACTACAAACTTGTTTCATGTACTGTGTGCACTTAAGCACAACACCCTCAGTCCTGCATTGACAGTCCCCCTTCTCATAATTGTCCTCTTTATCTGCTGTACATGAAATTAAATTCCTGACGCTTTCCACACTCTCTGTCTTATTACTTGTTCGGAAACTTCAAAACCTCTGCTTAGTCCTCCTCATGTTTAACTTTACCACAATTTTCCATGCAATTGAACCATCCTCCCAGCTATTAAGCTTAAAGTCCTATCCATAACCCGAACTATGTGATTTCTTGGACTCTGATCCCAGCCTGATTCAGGTGCAGCCCATGTTATCAGAACAGCTTGCTCCTTCCAGTACTGGTGCCAATATCCTATGAACCCAAATCTGTTTCTTACATATCAATTTTCGAGCCACACATTTACCTCTTTAACCTTATTGACACTGTGCAATTTGCTTGTGGCTCAGTTAATAATCCAGAGATTATTGCATTTTTGGCTCTGCTTTTTTTTAAATTTAGCCTCCAGCTGCTTATATTTCCTCAGCAGATTCTCTTTCCCACTTTCTACTCAGAAAATTGATATCTACATGGACCACAACAACTTGATCTTTTTTATCCCATTCCAAGTTCCTCTGCAGTCCAAATCAGATATTCTGAACCCTGGCACCAGGCAGGGAACACAGCTTTCAGGACTCTCAATCTGACCACACAGAAAGCATCTATTCCCCTGACTATACTATCCGTGATTACAACTACATTTCTCCTTTCATCCCTCTGTTGATTACCTGTACATCTGTACCACAGTGCAATGGCTAGATTGCTAATCCTGCCTGCGTCCCTCACTCTCATCCACACAGGGAGCAAGAATCTCACAGCTCAAGGGCTGAGTCTCCTTCGACACTACCTCCTGGATCCCTCTGTTGACCTCATTGGTAGCCACACCCTCCAGTCCCTGACCACTGACCAAATTCGAGATAGTTCATCTAAGGGGCATGACTACCTCCTTGAAGACAGCATGCAGGTAACTCTCCCCACTCCATGATGTGTCGCAGTGTTCAAAGCTCAGACTCCAGCTCATCAACTCTAAACTGAAGTTCCTCAAGCAACTAACATTTGCTACAGATGTGGGCTCCTACAACATCTAGGTTTCCACATTCAACTGGCCCTGCATCTCTATTTTAATTACTTAGTTCTTAATTTGATTTTTAAAAATGTTGTACTGGTCTTTTAGTTTAATTTCATACTGTGAAATTAACAGCTATCACTAGCCGAAGAACTTGTGGTTTACCTATGATATCACTCTTCTGTGCTGGGCCCATGATCCTGGGCTTCAATTGATCCCATTTAAAAGAAACCTTACAAAAGATGAGCCAAAAAATACAAACAAGTTCACCTCTTCCCTTCTTTATCAAATTTCCACGTTGCCTCCAAATTCCCTGTTGAAGAGATGCCACTCAAATGCCAGGCTATGACCATCAGCAATACGAGACAATCTAACCACCACCCCTTGACACTTAATGGTGTTAATATCACTGAATACACCATTATCAACATCATGGGGGTTATCATTGACCAGAAACTCAACTGGACTTGCCACATAAACACAATGACTACAAGAGCAGGTCAGAAGCTAGGAATACGAGTAACTCGCCTCCTGACTCCCCAAAGCCTGCCCACCATCCTACAAGGCATAAGTCAGGAGTGTAATGGAATACTACCCACTTGCCTGGATGAGTGCACCCCAATAATACTCAAAAAGCTTGGCACTAGCCAGGGCCAAGCTGCCCACTTGATTGGTACTACATCTATAAGCATCCACTCCCTTCATCACCAACCCTCAGTAGCAGCAGTGTGTACTATCTACGAGATGCACTGAAGATCCTCAGACAGCACCTTCCCAACCCACAACTATTTCCATCTAGACGGACAAAGGCAGCAGATATATGGGAACACCACCACCTTCAAGCTTCCCTCCAAGCCACTTACCAACCTGACTTGGAAAAATATTGTTGTTTCTTCATTGTTGTTGGGTCAAAATCTTGGAATTTCCTCCCTAATGGCATCATGGGTCAACCACCAGCAGATAGACTGCAACAGTTCAAGAATGCAGCTCACCACTAACTTCTGAAGGTCAACTAGGGACAAGCAATAAATGCTGGCCAGCCAGCAATGTCTATGTCCCTCAAAATGAATACATTTAAATAAGATATAATGACCTGAAATCTTCTGCCTAACAGTGTTGTGGAAGCTGAGATGATGCATAAATTTAATAGAAAATTGGAAAAGCATTGGAGGGAAAAATAAACCTGCAAGGCTGTTGTGATAAAGAAGGGGAACAGGACTGGTTATATTGCTGTAGAGAGACATAATGGGTCGAATGGCCTCCCATGGCTTTATAACCACCTGGGCTTGATTTACAACAGCAATGTGTCCCTGCTCTATAAAGGTCAGAGATGAGCTCAGCCCTGCTTTGCCTGCTTGCCCTACAGCCATTTAATGAAGAAGAGATGGTGGTGTACTGGGAATGTCAGGCGGAGAAAGTGAGGACCGCAGCTGCTGGAGATCAGAGTCAAGAATGTGGTGCTGGAAAAGCACAGCAGGTCAGGCAGCATCTGAGGAGCAGGAGAATCGATGTTTTGGGCATAATCCTTTCATCAGGATTCCTGATGAAGGGTTTATGCCTGAAATGTCAATTCTCCTGCTCCTCGGATGCTGCCTGACCTGCTGTGCTTTTCCAGCTGCACACTCTTGATATTGGTAATGTCACTAAGCTAATAATCCAGAGGCCCACACTAATGTCTTGACATGGGTTAAGATCTCACCATTGTTGTGGTAATGGTGACCATAAGAACTTATTAATGCTGTCTGGAGAAGGAAATTTGTTGTCCTTACTTGGTCTACCTGACATGTAATTTCAGACTCACAGTAATGTGGTTAATTGTTCTCTGAATGGTTGAGCAAGCCTTTGGTTTAAGGGCAATTAATGTTGGGTAACAATTGACGGTGTTGCCAGCAGCCCCCATATCCCGTGAAAGAATAAAAGCAAGAAAATTGGCAATTTGGTGCATCTATGTATTTTTTTCCAAGGAGGTGCCCTGTTATCACACTTTCTTGGTGATTCATGTTTGTTTGCAATGTTTATAACTATTTACTCTGAGAAAGTTTATTAAAGATATTACAGATTAACTAGAAGACCACCCGAAGATAAAAGATTTTTAAGAAGGTGGAGACCTAAATATGGATCAAAGTAACAACAGACAAGATAATCAGAGTTCTATTTGACTGTCAAAACTCAGCAGTTCATAATAAAAAGTTAATATTTTAAAATGTGAAGCTTTCCTAAAATAAATCTTTGAACTTCAATCTCTTCAATCTCTTGAACAGTTTTTTTGATAAAAATAAAATTGCAACCTCGCAGATCCTCAAATGATAAGGGGAGACACCAGTTTACTTCAGTTCACAGAATACTGCAGATATATCCTGGGAACCTCTCCAAACTGCAAATACTCAGAACACACAAATAGCCTTGACAAATTTCCAAGTATTCCTGGGAAAAATATATTATCTAACCCAGGCTTTTGGAAGAGTTTGGAGTCTTGAAGTAAACAGTATAATGAGCATATTAAAGGTTGCAAAATACATTCAGGAATACAATTCATTAGATTATTATAAAATGTCAAAAGCTAAAAATGCAATGTCTGCATGCTGTCTATGCCTAATTCTATTGAGGTAGGCAGCATGCAAAACATTGTGCTGCCTCCTCATTTACCTGATAGTGAGAAGCTGAATATGACTTGGGTTGCTAACTGGCTTCATCCTCAGCAGCAGAACTCACATTATGTGAGGCGAGTATGCTTTCTAGCTAACCCAAGCTCTTAAAGACAGTCTTCCCCTCTTATAGGGTAGGCTCACTAACAGAAGGGAAACAGTTGAACTTAACAAGTCATCAAAGTCAGTGTGTAGATTTTCAAAAGGCATCTCTGAATCTGTCACACTGTTGTAAAAGGCAATAGTTCTGAAGGGATTAAAGTTCATGTTACATTGGCTCTACCTATTCTACTGATGTCATATATAGTCTGTAGATGGAGATAGGAGTCAGCATTTGGAGGAAGCATGTGTGCCTGTACCAGCTCCCTGAGGTCCAAATAATTATGTAGTTGCACTTATTGCTATCATACAATAAGCCTTCTTATTATCTCAATATGGTGCTTCTTCTGTCGATATTCTATGATGGTTCTGGATGTAGGTTTACTTGCTGAGCTCAAAAGTTCATTTGCAGACGTTTCGTCATTATACAAGGTACAAGGGCCCGCTTTCTATTCACATGTTTAGGTTTCCATGGGTTGGTAATGTCATTTCCTGTGGTGATGTCATTTCCTGTTCTTTTTCTCAGGGGGTGGCGAATGGGGTCCAAGTCAATGTGTTTGTTGATAGAGTTCCGGTTGGAATACCATGCCTCAGAGGATTCTCTTGCGTTTCTCTGTTTGGTTTGTCCTAAGATGGATGTGTTGTCCCAGTTGAAGTGGTGTCCTTCCTCATCCTTATGTAAGGATATAAGGATACTAGTGAGAGTGGGTGCACCACACATTGCAGCACAGAAGAACTACGAAGAGCAGAGGAAAATCACCTATACAGTGTATTCAAAAAGAATGGGTATCCAATGGACACAGTCCACCGATTTCTCAGCAACAAAGCCCAACAAGCAGATAAACACGCCCAGAAATCCTAACCGCTCTCCCCTACATCAAAGACATCTCAGAAATGACTGCCAGACTACTCAGACCTCATGGTAGTCCACAAACCCACCAACATACTAAAACAGCAGCTAATGAACTTGAAAGACACTATACAGATGACAAGCAAAACTAATGTCATCTCCAAAATACCTTGCAAGAACTGTAACAAACACTACGTTGGACAAACAGGCAGAAAACTAGCAACCAGGATACATGAATATCAAACTAGCCACAAAAAGTCATTCTCACCAGTATCCCTATAAACAGATGAGGAAAGACATCACTTCAACTGGAACAACACATCCATCCGAGGACCAAACCAAACAGAGACACACACGAGAATTCCCAGAAGCATGGCATTCCAACCAGAACTCTATCAACAAACACATTGACTTGGATCCCATTTACCACCCCCTAAGAAAAAGAATAGGAAATGACATCACCACAAGAAATGACATCACCAACCCCATGGAAAACTAAAAACTGAATAGAAAGTGGTCCATGCCACCAGTGCTTCATCCGGAGGCTCACTGATGATATTACCTAGCAAGGTGACGAAATGTCTGAAAACGAACCTTCCAGTTCAGCGAGCAAAACATACATCCAGAACCTCAACCTGAGCTACAAATCTTCTCAAAACTCACAATTCTGTGATGTTGTACCCTCAAACATTAATCAGTAGATAGACCCCAGACAGATCTAAGATAAGGAGGATAGGTGACAGTGAGCTACCTCAATCAACTCTTACCCAATATCACATATTAGTAAAGGCGGCACAAGGGGCAGTCAAGTAGAATATCACATACGTGACCAAATTCTCACACTGCTCAATGCATCACAATATGCCAGTCTGCAGTAACTAACAATTTGGACACATTCAGAACTCTATCTCACCTTTATATACTCAACAATAATACAGTCATCTCCCTCTACCTCCATATAGTTCCAAATATTATTCATAATTGGTACTTTACCCAAAACAGTACAACACAATCTTGCAGAAAAAGGAACCAAGTAAAAGCAGCAGATGGGTATGTTGCATCCTTTGAGCCCTATCAAGGGGAGGATACTCTGCATTCTGGACTTGGCTAAAGTAATGCCTAATTCATCCAGCATCACTGAGAACATTAAGGAAGGCTAGCAGAATACCATGGGAATAGTAATCCAAATGTCTAAAGCTAACATGGGGTTAAAACAGCAACATGGCAGCTGGCAGAATTTAAATTGAATTAATCAAAAAATCTAGAATATAAAGCTAGACTCCGTGTTGGTGGCCATAATCTGTCAATTGATATAAAAACCCAACTGTTTCCCTAATATTTTTTAGGGAAGGGGAATCAGCCATCCTTACTTGGACTGAACTTTATGTGACTCTAAACCCACAATGCAGCTGACTCTTAACTGCCCTCTAAAATGGCTTAGCACACTACTTAGTTCAAGGGTACAAAGTGAAAAATCACACAACACCAGATTATAGTCCAACAGGTTTAATTGGAAGCACACTAGCTTTCGGAGCGTTGCTCCTTCATCAGGTGATATCACTATCATCTGATGAAGGAGCGTCGCTCCGAAAGCTAGTGTGCTTCCAATTAAGCCTGTTGGACTATAACCTGGTGTTGTGTGATTTTTAACTTTGTACACCCCAGTCCAACACTGGCATCTCCAAATCATAGTTCAAGGGTAATTAGAGATGGGCCATAAATGGTGCCCTTGCTAGAGACACCCACAACCCATGAAAGAGTAAACAACAAATCCCATCCAAGCATCATCCTGCTTTTCTGACTGAAAACTAGCTGCAGGTGGCGTAGCTACAGACATTTTGCTTTCCTCTCCTTTCCCCTTCTCTCAGCCCAAATGCTGCTGACAGATACACAACCACAGGGGCCTCAGGAGAGAATAGTGGCAGACCACTGATGACAAATGCATACCATTTGAGTCTACACTCATATCTTCCAGCTTAGCCTGAACTTTAGAGGCCAGTGTAGAATCAAAATCTATACATTGTGAGTCACCAGACCTGTGTGGACTGTAACCAAACTCAGATAAGATGAAACAAGCATGCTAGACACTCTAGAGGAACATGACAGAGCATCAGTGGTGAAAGGATGTTCTCATAAAGGAAGCAGACTATGAGCAGGTAGCTATTCCAGAGCAAAGAGGGTATGTCAGTTTGACTCCCCTCTCTTTTGTCCTTTTCCACATCTTCCTGAGGAGGCCTTCAGATATCTGGTGATGATAGCTGAGCTGGAAACCAAAGCAGAGCACTAAAATGTGGAGACCAAGTCCAGCATGTGCCACAGGATTGCCTGGAACAGTTCAAGCAGTGGAAGCATTACATTAGCAAGTTGAGAGGCTACTCTGTGATGTTCACAATGTGCCATAGCCTTCACAGTGCACAAACCTCTCATGTTCTCGGAGTGCAGGTGAGGGCTCAGCAGTCTGATGTGGAAAAGGCATCATGGCTTCTTCTTCTTCGAGATCCACAGTTGGCAGCAACAGTAGACAGCCTCACACTACCAGGATGAAGAACATTGAACAGTATAATGATCTGTGTATTGTCACACACCAACTGCACATTGTTGGATTGGAAAACTACAGTTGTCCTTCTACCTCTGTTAGCATGTGCCTGCCATTGATTACTCTTTACACATATGGAAGTTCTGCTAGCAAATCCACATACCTTGACCTCTTGCTTTTCTCCTCCTGCAAGACAATTTTCCCTCCGGCTATAGTGGCTTTATTTAACTATTGATGCAGATATGTATGAAGTACTGGGAGATTTTCGATATGTCATCCTATTCCAGCTGGAATGAATCAGTTCCTCAGGAATTTGATGTGACTATAAACTTCATGGTCGCTGGCAGCACCATTCCAATTACAGGTCAGTGACCACCTCCTCGCTGAACTTAAGTCAGCTCAGCTGCTGCTCTTGGCTGAGGTGGAAGTAGCAGAAGTGCTCATTAAAAAACAGATGATGGGTTATTATGTGGAGCGCCTTCTGCTCTTCCCTCTCCTATATGCACCATCTTCTTTATGCTTTTTTTAAATTGGTATCCAATTTCACAATAATTTTCTTTTGCCCTGCATCAAAACTTAATTTTGACTTTTAAATTTCTGAAAAAAACACTGCTAATTTAAAATGTTGTATTTGATTGGCTAGCTGATCTATGGAAAAGTAACATGATGGGGATTGTGGTTTTATTGACTCTAACAAGAGATCAAAATAGTGCTCGGAAATCATTACCTGTAAAGCAATGCTGCCCATATTGCTAACTCTTCATATGTCTGTTTGAAGGATTCGGTAATTTAGCATCAAACCTTTAGAGAGGGTTGGCACTGTAGCTTTAGGTCAGAGGAAATGCCTTCAGTGGTAAAAATGATTGCATGTAAGTCACACAGATTCTCTGTTAAACTTTCGGTTGACCTTGAGTTGAACCTGCTCTCCTTGTAGTGATAAAATCATCGAGACAATAGTTTCAAAAACAGTGAAAAGAAATGACATGTAATATTCACAAGTGCCTAGCAATGACCATTTCTAAGCAGAGAGAATCTTACTCTTATCACTTGACGTTCAATGGCACATCCATCATTGAAAGCTCCATTACCAACACCTGAGAGTTATCATTGTCCAAAAACTGAACTGTATCAGACAGATAAATATTGTAGCTACCATAGCAGGTCAGAATAAATCAAATCCTGATTTCTCAGTGCCAGTCATAACAGTGTGATGGAATGCTATCCACTGGCCTGGATTTGTACAGTCCCAACAACACGAAAGAAACTTGACACCATCTAGGACAAAGTAGTCCACATGATTGGTACTCCATCCAACATTGTAAACATTCATTTGTCTCCCCCTATCCCACCTTAACATCTACAGCTATGTCGACACACACTGGCAGCAATGTGCACCTTCTGTGAGATGCATGCAGTAACTCACCAACACTCCAACTGCATTTTCCAAGCCCACAACCTCTACCACCTAGATGGATAAGGGCAATAGATAAAAGGGAAAACCACAATTTTCAGGATTCCCTCCAAATTATTTACCATTGTGACTTGGAAATAAATTAATTTTGCTTCAGTGTCAGTTGGTCAAAATCCTGAAAAGTTCTCCCTAACATCACTGTGGGCGTGTCTTTACCACATGGACTGCAGCAGACCAAGAAAGCAGCTCATCTCTACTTTTACAACCTAAAGGTTGTTAGGGATGGGAAATAAATGATGGCCTAGTTCATAATGCCAACATGTCATGATTCTTTTTTTAAAAGTCTATACGCCCTAGGATTGCAGAGAAACTTGAAAT
>NC_057714.1:55563697-55714930 GCF_004010195.1 Chiloscyllium plagiosum
GTGTCTCACAGTCAGAGGACTGTTGGAGTCAAGACTCTGCAGAACTCAATCCAGGTGATGAACCTTTGGCCTCAGCCATTTGTGAGCCAACAGAGATGCCAAGGTAGGCAAGCAGAGGCCTTGCAAAAACTGAAGAGAAGGGCAAGTTTTGTCTTTTGTCATTGCTGCAACATGTAAGTGCATACCTGTCTCTCTAAACAGGATATGCTTGCAAAGGAGAGCTAGGCCCATGAGAACAGAGAATATCAGCAGGATATTAACTTGATTATCCACTTTATACTCCATCTGACATGTTCTTTCCCATGCAGCTTGTGCAAATCCCCTGAAGGATATTAATTCTTAATTTCGTATTCCATTGATATTCTTATTCATGGACTTGGTGAGAGGGTTCAAAGAACCCAAGCTTCTCTCTAGGAATGTCATCCCTTCAAAGGTGAAGGGAAGTACCCCTGCGCATTGTCAGAGAGGATGAATGACAATCTGGTGATTGTCGTCTCAGGACATGACATAGGTGGCCCCTGTCCTTAATTTAAATGCCTCCCTCAGGTCAGTTTGGGGAGGTACCATTTCGCCTGTGTAGGAAACCCTAAATGAGCCAGAGTCCTCTGGAGCTCAAATCACCAGAGAATAGCCAGCAAAATAATTCAATCTAGCAGGAAAATAGCTAGCAGGCTTCCTCAAGTTTACCTGCAGCAGTTGAGATGGTACTAACAGGTTGTAGTAAGAAAGGTAAGTAGAAATGGCACTGACGTCACTTTGGATGCATGGGTGTTAATCATCTGTACAAAGTACACTTTAAAATAAATATAGCACTTTGTACTAAATTCATGTGGCCCATTTCAATTTGGAAAATTTTCTGACTGTTCATGTCATCCTTGTAGACTATTTGAGAGGCAATAACTATCCTGGGCATTCACTTATGCATCATGTGCAGCAGCATGACCAGCACTGAGGCTATCATTCAGTGCTGTCCTCTGGAAGAACATAACCTCGAGAATGAAGGAATTTTAAGTGACATGATTCTATTTCCTCCGCACAAAATGCACAACATTGTACTTTTCCACATTATACTCCATCTGACATGGTCTTTCCATGCAGCCTGTGCAAATCCCCTGAAGGCTGTTTGTGTCCTCCTCACAATTTACATTCCCAACAAGATTTTTATCAACTGCAGACCTGGAAATATTAAATTTGCTGCTCCACCTGCTTGTTAACCAAATCTCAACCCATTCTAACACATTATCCCAATCTATGCAATTTAATTTTGTTTACTAACTCACAGTGTCAGGCTTTATCAATAGCCTTTTGAAAATCCGAATACTTCAAATACAATGGTTGCCCCATAATGACTCTGCTAATTACATAAAAAAAAACCTCCCTCAGGTATATCAAGCATGAGTTTCTCTCATAATTCCACGTTAACATTATCCAGTTAGACAATTCTTTGGAATAGATCCTACCATTTTCCCAACTACTGACAAAAGGCTAATGTCTGTAGTTGTCTGTTTTCTCCCTTGTTGAACAAATCCATGGAATAGTCTTTGATTAATGGGTCTTTTAGTCCCATTAATATCAGTAAAATTGTAATTTTGAATAAATTAAAGGGACTTTTAGTCATAATTTTCAGCTTTTCAGATAAACACCAGTGAGTGTGAGAGTGATGGGAAGGGGCAAGGGCAGAAGCATGGGTGATAGGTTGAATGTGGTTGAGGTCCCTGTCAACCACAGTGAGCAGGAAACCATGGTAATGGAAGAAGCAAGTCATGTTAGCAGCACTGTTTTGGAAGGTGGCATCACCCAAACAGATGTGATGTAGGTGAAGGATCTGGGAGAACTGGATGAAATCTTTGCAGGACAAAGGGTGTGATGAGCTATAATGAAGATAGCCATGGGAGTCAGTGGCTTTGTAATGGATGGCAGTCTATTCCCTAAAATGGAGATAGAGAGGTCAAGGAAAGGAAGGGGAGTGCCAGAAATTGATGATGTGAAAGTTATAGAGGGGTGGAAATTGGAGGCACAATGCACAAAGTTTCCAAGGTCCATGCAGGAGCATGAAACAGTCATTGATGTTCTGAAAAAGGAATTGTGGGAGGGGCCAGTATCAGACTGGAACATAGCCCATAAATATCCATTGTCACTCTTTTGACTTGGCAGAAGTGAGATGAATTAAGGGAGAAATTTTTCAGGAAAAGAACGAGTTCAGCCAGGCGGAGGAAGTGGTGGTGGTTGGGGATTGTTTAGGCCTCTGGTCGAGGAAGAAGCTGAGAACTGTCAGACTATTCTGGTGAGGGATGGAGATATAGAGGGATTGGACATCCCCGGTGAACAGGAGGCAGTTAGGGCCGGGGAACTGGAAATTGCTAATATGTTGGAAGGCATCAGAGGAATCACTGAGGTAGGTGGGCAGGGTCTGGACAAACAGAGAGAGGATGGAATCAAGCTATGAGGCAATGAGCTCAGTAGAGGAATAACAGGCTGATATGATGGGCCTAGAATGTCTGTTCTTTCCAGTCTGGCAGTTAGATATATCACTGTTCTGCCATTCTCACATTCCGCTCACTTAATCTGCACTACCTACACCTTTCTCCCGTAGCACTCCACCTTCCCTACCCCCCTGCTACTATTGCATAAATCCTGCCCCCTCTCCACTTCACATCAGATCTGATGAAGAGTTATCAAGACTCGAAGCATGAGCTGTTTTTTCTCCATGGATGCTGCCTGACCCGTTCTGATCTGCACCATTTTTTTGTCTTCCGTTCAGATTGCTGTACCTGCAGCAACTTGCTCCTGTGAATTTTCCTGTCTCGGCTTGCAAGTGACCAATATTCGTCTTGGATAATCTTTCCCTTTTTACATGTTTTTATTATGCAATTTTATGCTTATTGCTATTTTATAATTGTAATTTGTTTTGCTTCCTTTATCATTTTTTATACTCCTTTGAATCCTAAAATTTTCCAAATTTCTTGGCAACCTTATAAGCTTTTTGTTTCCTTTGATCTAATATTAACTTCCCTTATTAGACAGAGATTTCTCCCTTTTCCTGTTAGGTACGTTTGTCTGAAAGGAATGTATGTTTTGAAAGCTAGATATTAATTCTTCAAATATAAGTGATTATCTATCTACCACTGATGTTTTAATGTAATTTTCCAATTCACCCCAGCTGACTTCCTCCTTATTCTTTTATAATTGCTCTCGTTTTAATCTAAGACACTAGTTTCAGATCAAACGAAATTTTCAAATTTATTGGAAAATTCTATGATACAATGAACCCTTTTCCTTAAAGGTTCTGACAAAACAAGATTATTTGTTGGCACTTTCTCACTGCATGTTCTGAAACAGCCTATGCCCTAATTGGTTTTCAACATACTGCTCGAGAAAACTATTGTGAACACATTTCAGGAATTCTTCCTCTATAATATTGGTGGTTATTAGATTTACCCAGTCACCCACGACTGAAATTACCCATGATTATCGCACTCTCCTTTCCTCAAGCACCTCTATTTTCTTTAATTATGCTGGACTCTGCATTACTATTACTGCTTGGTGGCCTCTCTACCACTCTTATCAATATTTCCTGCCCCTCAATGATTCTTAGATCAACCCAAAACAGATTCTAAATCTTGTCTTCCAATTAGTGATGCTCAATTATGAATAAACGGATCCAGTCCTTTATTATCAGCACTACACTACTTCATTTACTTTTCAGTTTATTCCTCTGAAATATGAAATATTTTTTAAAATATGCAACTGCCAATATTGGTCATCCTGCAGCGTTACATCTCTATACTGACAATTAGATCACTTTGAGTGCATCATTAATTCACCTTATTGCATATGCTGTGTGCATTTAAATAGAGTTCTTTTAATTCTACCTTTTTAATACCATTCGGTAATTTAGTTCAATCCAGGATTTGTTTCTCCTGTCTTCCATTTTCATTTTCAGCTTTTCGATTTCTTATAATCAGCTTTGTTTTTGCTCTATGTGAATTCGTTCTTTGTTTCCCATACACTCCCTGAGAAGTTAGTTTAAATCTTCCCAAGTAGAACTGGCAAATCTCCCCTTGAAGACATTAATCTCTGTCGAGATAATGCATAACTCATTTTCTTTGAAGAGGTCCCACCTTCTTTAGAACCAGTCCTAATGCCCTAGAAATCTCAAGCCCGCCCTACATCATTTTTACAGTCATGTGCTCATTTGCTCAAGTTTCCTGTTTTTGTGCCCACCAGCATGAAGAACTAGGAACATGTCTGAGATTATTGCGTTACAAGTCCTACTTTTAGTCTCTTACGTAGCTCCCAAAATTCTATTTTCAAAGTTGTTTCAGTATTCTTTCTACTTATGTTTTTGGTGCTAATATGGACCTCAACGTCGGACTTTTTACTCTCCCATAAAAGAAAGTCCTTGACAATATTTTTGACCCTGACACCAGGAAATCAACCTCTATGACCATAGAAACCATTATCTCTTTCCCAAATTATTGAGCTCCTACCATATTCCCTTCCATCCTTCTTCCCCTCTTGCCTGCCCTCCATTCCTTACAGTGAGGCCTTACGATACCATAAGCTTAGATCTTGCTACAGTCCTTTGGTGAATCATTGCTGTCATCAGAATCCAAAGTGGAATATCAATTACTGACTAAGATAGACTCAAGCAGCTCCAGCAGTCACTATCTGGTCTTTCAAGACACCTATTGCCTCTCTGCCTTCCTGATCTTAAACTGCAGTGGGACAATTTTACTACACATGCCATCCATGGTTTGTGGATGCACCACAGTGACTCTAAACATTGCTCAATTCCACTATCTGGGGCTGATTGTTTTAAATTAAATACAGTTGGTGACTTTCTGTGCATCTCTGATCATGTTGGCCATTGAAGTGTCTGCAATTTCCCACATTGCACACAATGGGCATTCCATGTAGCTCAGCTGTTCTGCCATGCCTTAAGCTGTCCTTTGGGCTATTTACTTTAAACTGGAGATGAGAAAGAAGAAAGGAAAATTACTCACCAATAAGCTCCAATGAATCTAACTCTGCGTCTCACAGCCTTGTCTTGGTGTCCTTCTCTCAGCAGCTCATAGAACATAGAAAAATACAACACAGAACAGGCCCTTCTGCCCATGATGTTGGGCTGAGGATTATTCCAAAGCTAAAATAAGCTCACCTACACACTCCTCAATTCACTGCTGTCCATGTGCATGTCCACCAGTTGCTTAAATGTCCCTAATGACTCTGCATCCACCACCACCACTGGCAACGCATTCCATGCATTCACAATTTTCTGCATAAAGGACCCACCTCTGATGTCTCCTCTATACTTTCCTCCTAATATCTTAAAACTATGACCCCTCATGGCAGTCAATCCTGCCCTGGGGAAAAGTCTTTGGCTATTGACTCTATCCATGCCTCTCATTATCCTGTATATCTCGATCAGGTCATCTCTCTTCCTCCTTCTCTCCAGAGAGGGAAGTCCAAGCATAGTCAACCTCTCTCAGTAAAACAAGCCCTCCAGTCCAGGCAGCATCTTGGTAAACCTTGTTTGCACCCTCTCCAAAGCCTCTGTATCTTTCCTACTGTAGGGCAACTGGACACAATATTCCAAGTGTGGTCTCACCAGGGACTTGTAGAACTGCAGCAAAACCCTCACGGCTCTTAAACTCTATCCCCTTGTTCATGGAAGCCAAAACACCATATCTTTTCTTAACAAGCCTATCCACTTAGGAGGCAACTTTGAGGGATCTATGCACTTGAACACCAAGATCTCGCTGTTCCTCCACACTGCCAAGAATTCTGCCTTTAATCCTGTATTCAGCATTCAAATTCAACCTTCCAAAATGCAAGACTTCACATTTATCCAGGTTGAACTCCATCTGCCGTTTCTCAGCCCAGCTCTGCATCCTGTCTATGTCACGCTGCAGCCTGCAATAGCCCTTGAAACTATCAATGGCACCTCCAATTTTTGTGTCATTGGCAAATTTACTAATCTACCCCTTAACCTCCCTATCCAAGACATTTATAAAAACTGCAAAAAGCAGAGGCCCAAGAACAGAGCCCTGCAGGACACCACTCACCACTAACCTCCAGGCAGAATACTTTCCATCTATAACCATTCTCTGCATTCTGTCAGCCAACCAATTCTGAGTCCAGACAACCAAATCTCCTTGTATTCTATACCTCCTGACTTTATGAATAAGCCTACCATGGGGAACCTTATCAAATGCCTCGCTGAAGTCCACATACACCACGTTCACTGCTCGACCTTCAACCTGTCTCGTCACCTCCTCAAAGAATTCAATACGATTTGTAAGACATGACCTGCCCCTCATAAAGCCATGCTGACTACCTTTAATCACTCTATGCTTTTCCAAATAGTCATAATTCCTATCCCTCAGAATTCTTTCCAGAACCTTGCTGACCACAGACGTAAGACTGACTGGTCTGTAATTGTCAGGGATTTCCCTATTCCCCTTCTTGGAAAGAGGAACAACATTCGCCTCCCTTAATCCTCCAGTACGACTCCCATGGAGAGTGAGGAAGCAAAGATCTTTGCCAGCAGCTTAGCAACCTTCTTTCTCTCTTCCCAGAACTGCCTAGGATAAATCTGGTCTGGCCCTGGGGACTTATCAATCATAATGTTTGCCAAAATTTCCAGCACATCAACTTCATCACTCTTGATCTGGTTAAGCCTGTTTCCCAGCTCCTCAAAGTTCTCATTCACAACAAGATCCCTTTCCTTCATGAAAACCGATGCAAAAAAACTAATTTAGGGCTTTCCCTAACTGCTCAGACTCCAAGCACTGGCCCTATCTTCTCCCTGATCATTCTCTTATTCCTCACGTATGTGTAAAATGCCTTTGGGTTCTCCCTAATCCTTCCTGCCAAGCCTTTTTCGTGTCCCCTCCTGGCTCTCCTCAGTCCATTCCTGAGCACCTTTCTAGCAAGCCTGTAAATCCTCTAAAACTGTGCCAGATCCTTGTTTCCTCCACCTTACATAAGCTGCCTTCTTCCTTTTGACGAGAAGCTCCTCTGTTCTCATCATCCAAGGCTCCTTAATCTTACCCTTCTTACCTGTCTCAGAGGAACAGATTTGTGCATCACTCTCAACAACTGCTCCTTAAATAGTCTCCACATGTCTGCTGTGCCCTTTCTGTGGAACAATTGATCCCAATCTGTACTTCCCAACTTCTGTCTGATAGCGTCATAATTTCCTTTTCCCCAATTAAATATCTTCCCTTGGTAACTGCTCCTTTCCCACTCCAAGGCTATGGTAAATGTGAGACAGTTGTAGTCACTGTCACCAAAGTGTTCTCCCACCACAAGGTCTGACACCTGTCCTGACTCATTATCGAGCACCAAATACAAAATGGCCTCTCCCTTCCTTGGCCTGTCTACATACTGAGTAAGGAAACCCTCCTGGAAACACCTGACAAAAATGGGTCCATTCAAACCATCGGCATTAAGGAGGTTCCAGTCAATATAGGGAAAGTTGAAGTCACCCATAACAACAACCCTGCTACATCTGCTTTTATCCAAAATCGGTCAGCCTATGAGTTCTTCAATCTCCCTTTGCTATTGGGGGGTCTGTAGAAAACCCCCAATGAGGTGGCTGCTTCCTTGCTGTTCCTAACTTCTACCCATACTGACTCAGTAGACAAATCTTCCTCAGCCACCTTGGTTTCAGAGATGCCTCTCTGATTAGCAATGCTACAACCCCTCCTCTTTTTCCACCCTCCCTGTACTTTTTAAATGTTCTAAGCCCTGGAACATCTAGTAAACATTCCTGCCCCTGTGAAACCCACGTCTCCGTTATGGCTACAACATCATATCTCCAAGTACTCATCCATGTTTGAAGCTTGTCACTCTTATTTCTGACACTCCTTGCATTAAAGCAGACACACTTTAACCATTCCCTTTGTTTCATCACGTGAAAAACCTTCTCGATAGATTCGCTACATCCTGCCACTGCCACATCTACAACTACCCCCCTCTCAGATATGTAGCTCTAGTTCCAACCCTCTGGCCAAATTAGTTTAAACCCTCTTGAACCACACGAACAAATCTCCCACCCAGGACGTTTGTGCCCCTCCAGTTCAGGTGCAACCTGTCCTTCATGTACAGGTCCCACCTTCCCCAGAAGGCATCCCAATGGTCTAGGTATCTGAAGCCCTCCCTCCTGCACCAGCCTTGCAGCCATGTGTTAAGCTGCATTCGCTGACTGTTCCTCACCTCACTATTTTGACGCACCGGTAGCAAACCTGAGATCCCTACTCTACTTGTCCTTCTCTTCAGCTTCCAACCTAGCTCTCTGTAGTCACTTCTCAGATTTTCAATCCCTTCCCTGGATATGTCATTGGTGCCAATATGTACCATAATTTCTGGCTGGTCACCCTCCCTCCTTCAGAATCCTGTAAACTCAGTGACACCAAATCCTGGCACCGGGGAGGCAACACCACTTCCTGGAATCCTGTTCCTGACCACCAAATCTCCTGTCAATCCATCTAACAATTGAGTCCCCTACCACTAGCACTTTTCTATTCTTCCCCTCTTCCCTTCTGAGCCTCAGAAGCCAGAGGCCTGACAGTTATGGTTTTCCCCTGGTAGGCCGTCCCCACCAGCAGCATCCAAAACGGTATACTTATTGCTGAGGGGAACAGCCGCAGGGGATCCCTGCTCTGTCAGTTGGTTCCCTTTCCTTCCCTGACTGTAACCCAGCTGTCCTTATCCTGTGTCTGGGGAGTGACCACCTTCCCTGTACATCCTCTCAATTTCTCCCTCAGTCTTCCGAGTGATCTGCAGTTCATCCAGCTCCAGTTCCCGAACTCAGTTTTCGAGGAGCTGGAGTTGGGTGCACTTCCCGCAGTTGAAGCCAGTGGAGACATGTGTCATGTCTCTCACCTGCCACATTCTGCAGAGGAACATGCAACTGCCCTATCAGCCATAACCTGCTAATCAGAAAGCCCACCCAGGACTAAACAAGGAAGGGAAGAAATGAAAATAAAAGAGCAAACCTGAAAATTTACCAAGTTTACAGACCCTTAGTAAGGTTAGAGGAGGTGAGTGGGAGGAAGATACTACGGTGTAGGGACTCGGATTTAGATCTCACCCACTTAAAAACTTCCTGGCTGCCCTCGTTTCTCAGGGTGCTGGTCTGTTCAATACCAAGCTCCTCTCGGTATTGCTGACTACTTGTCACAGGGTCCTCTGCTCACCTACCCCTCAAAATGCAGCTGACTGCCTGTTTCAGTATCCTTATCCCTCCTACTTCTTTATAGAAATGCTAAGTCATTTAGCCTCAACACTAGTTGCGATCAGGTTCTTGCAGGCCTGTCCACCTCCTGCCACTGTTGTGCCTGGCTTTCTCAGCATTATCATTAGCATTGGCTCTCTCAGTTCTTCCATCAGATTCCCAATTTTCTTCATTTGGGGAAAGGCCTGGCCAGTCCATCTTGTTCTCTTCTCCATTCTCATTCTATTGTTGACCTAGGTTATGCAGGATACAACAGACAATCGTTATTCTGGAGACCTGGTCTGGTGAGTACTGCAGTGATTTTCTTGTGTGGCCCAAGCAACAAAATTACATGTTGAGAAGGCCAATGATCTGTTCTATGATGACAAGAGTGGATGCGTGGACTGCATTGTAACTCAGATTGGAATCAGTCTGAGGGTTCAACACTGGTATCGTTAGGGAGAATCCCTTCTCATTCATGAGGCAGCCCTGGAGATGATGTCATGGAGCAAATAAAGGAATATGAGAGTTGTGAGCATCTACTCATGCCATCCGTAGTTTGTGGATGCACCACAGTGACTCCATAATCTGGGGCTCACTTATTTAATAAAAACTGGTGACATTCTGTGCATCTCTGATCATGTGGGCCATTGAAGTGTCTGCAATTTCCCACATTGTACACAATGGGCATTACAATCCTCCTCAGAATGTGGGCATAAATGTAGAAGGATTGGTTCCTGTTGTTACAAATAAGCCGGACACTGAGGGAGTGAAATTCCTCCAGGATTCTGGTTGGATAATGCCACGGAGCTTTGACTGCCATATGTGTGAAGTTTAAGGTACAATTCCTCTTTGCAACGGTTTGCCAGATGTTTTGCAAACTAGTGGTGGTAATGGTATTTCACTATTATTTTCCATTTCATTTGGTGTTGTTGGGATATACAAGTTCAGCTTTTATTAAATGCAGAAAAGGTGGGTTCAGAGTTTGCAAGAAGTTTCTGTCCTTTTCTTCCATAATGGAACATCACCTGAAATGACATTGCTATGGATTAGAGAATTAACTTCTGCAAAAACCGGTTGGCCTTTGTTAAGTTCTCTATTTTACTGTTAAAAACCAGCAAGTTCCTGGTCAATATAAATTCATCCCGTCCTGTCACTGGTTTTGCTTGAGGTATTAAAATTGGACCAAACTCTGGCCTTCTCAACTTGCCTATTTTCTTGATTAGACACAGCACTAAAGCAGTGTTGAAATAGATTAGCTTAAATCAACAATATTCTAGAAGTTAAAACTTTGTCAATACTTAAGACGACTAACGATGCTTCTGTTAGTCCTTTCATGTTGCTCACATTGTTTGAGTTCAGAGATCTACCTAGAATAATTGACTAATTTGGTCTTTTTAATTCACCAGCACTAATCATTTATCACTGTACAAAGAATGTTTTGGAACATTCAATCTGGTATTAACACCAGCCAAAGTTTCTCTAACTCCTACACAGCTGCATTCTGCTTGCTAGTTAGTTGCTGTGAAGCAACACGCCAAATATTTATCCCTACATGGACAGACCTTTCTTTTAGGAAAGGATGCACGAGAGCCAAAATCTCCCAGGATCCAAACCCAGTAGTTAAAATTTCTTCCCTGCTTTCCTGTGATGCTTCTACTGGTGTTTTGGGGTGTTACTGCTAGTGCACCTCTTTTGCTTGCACAGGCAAGTGCAAGTTCATGATCTATACTCAGGTCCAATGCAGCCAGAAACTCAGCACTTAATCACCACAGGAGTCAGGTGTTTACCTCCGCATTATAGCAATGCACTGTTTTCATCACACATTGGAGGTCCTGTTCCTTGGGTATTCTTTTCCGTAGTTGGCCAAAGGTTGAACTGGCATATTGGAGGTGATGATAATCATGGCAGACATAGATGACAAAAGTTACGAGACTGAAACATGGAAAATGGTCCATATTGTCAAGGATCTCACTATTAATCAGAATTAATTGTGGGAGGATATTTTGATGTGGGAGATAGTGGGTGGAGAACTTTAGTTTTCCAGGCTTTTGGAGAAAGGTGCATTTTTAAAAAATGTTTCAGAGATGAATTAAGCAAAGACTTAGAGTTCAAGTACTAGAAATGTAATTGAAATAATTGCACAGAGGCCAGCTTCCTGACACCAAGGCACTTTATTTACTACTGCATAATTCAGTGGATGTGACGAGCCAGCTCAGAGTCAGTCCTCATGGAGGAGATACTTAAATTTTTTTTTAAGTACAGTTGATTAACATGGGCTCAGTCCAAACACAAAAAGTAGAAAACATATGCAAAAAGAAAGACCAAGCTAAGCTAAGCCCTGCCACAAAATCAGCATCTTCCTTGCTCAAAAGAAAATAAAAAGACTAACACAGATTGCAACCAGCCAGTGGAATAACAGTTCCCCAGTGAGATATGAAATACAACTATGTGGTCAGCCAGCTAAAAAATCAGTCCTCAAAGAAGAACAGCAACATACTGACTGTGAGATCAGCCAGTTCAGAAAGAGGTCTCTAAACATACAACAGTAACACACTGGCTGTGGCCAACCAGTTTGGAATTAGTCCACAACTAAGGAGAGTCAAAGAGAGTCACGCTGGAAAAGCACAGCCGGTCAGGCAATATCCGAGAATCGGCGTTTTGGGGCTTCATCAGGAATGAGGCTTGTGGCCCAAGGAGGCGGAGGGATAAATGAGAGGGTGACCACTTTGACACACCTTCTGACCATGTGTAACACAGCTTGTCCTGATTATCTCTACCTGGGATGACAGCACTCAGAACAACCTACCCACCTTCCAGCGCAACCGGTGTCAGGGTGGCCTATCCACCTTCTAGTGCACAGGACAGCCTACCCACCCTCTGGCTCTTGGGTGACAGCTTTCAGGATGGCCTATGATCCTCCCAGCTCACATTGAGGCCTGCCAGACCCAGGGACACACAAGACAGTGCAGGTCAGAGTATCATAGAGAAGACCCTTCGGTCCAACCCATCCATGCCGACCAGACTTCCCAACCCAATCTAGTCCCACCTGCCAGCACCCAGCCCATGTCCCTCCAAACTCTTCCTATTCATATACCCATCCAAATGCCTCTTAAATGTTGCAATTGTACCAGCCTCCTCCACCACTTCCTCTGGCAGCTCATTCCATACACATATCACCCTCTGCGTGAAACAGTTGCCCCTTAGATCACTTTTATATCTTTCCCCTCTCACCCTTAACCTATGCCCTCTAGTTCTGGACTCCCCGACCCCAGGGAAAAGACTTTGCCTATTTATCGTATCCTTGCCCCTCAATTTTGTAAACCTCTATAAGGTCACCCCTCAGCCTCCGACGCTCTAGGGAAAACAGCCCCAGCCTGTTCAGCCTCTCCCTATAGTTCAAATCCTCCAATCCTGGCAACATCCTTGTAAATCTTTTCTGAACCCTTTCAAGTTTCACAACATCTATCTGATAGGAAGGAGACCAAAATTGCACGCAATATTCCAACAGTGGCCTAAACAATGTCTTGTACAGCTGCAACATGACCTTCCAACTCCTGTACTCAATACTCTGACCAATAAAAGAAAGCATACCAAACACCTTCTTCACTATCCTATCTACCTGCGACTCCACTTTCAAGGACCTATGAACCTGCACTCCAAGGTCTCTTTGTTCAGCAACACTCCCTAGGACCTTACCATTAAGTGTATAAGTCCTGCTAAGATTTGCTTTCCCAACAAACAACAAGACAGAGTCAGAGTCAATTACCAATAAACAGAGTCCCTTCTGTATAGAGTCCATAACCATAAACCATTTGCTTCAAAATGTAGAGTCCATTCCCAGGAACAGAGTCAACTCTAGGCAACTAATTGTATGGTCAGAAATGGAGTCCACTCCAATCTGCAGGGTCCATTGCCAAAAATAGAGTCCACAACTGAGGGCGGAGTCCACTCCTGAAGGCAGCAAATGCACACCCCCACAACATACTGGTGTTCAGTGTCAATTGAGGCTTGGCCCATTCATAAAGAACCAGGCCCACTCACAGGAACACAGTACATTGTAAAGATGCAGTTAACTCACAGGGGTTTGGTCCACTCCTGAACTCCAGAATGCAGCAAATGCCCACCTCCCAGCACACCCACCCACACACAGGTGTTCAGTTTGTATAGAGGCCTAATCCACTGACAAAGTGCCAGGCCTACCCACAGGAACAACTCATCTGGAAAGGTGCATTTCCTCACAGGAAACACCAAAAAAAATAAAAACACATACAAAAAAGAAATAAAACTAGAGTCCAAGGGCTAAGTCCTGCCACAAAATCAGCAATTCTCTTTTACTTTGAGAAAACATCAAAGAGTAACATACAGGCTATAACAAGCCAGTGAAACAACAGTTCCTAACGAGGGCTAAATTACACCTGAAACACATTGACTATATAAATTAGGCAGTTTCAAAATCAGTCCTCAATAAAGATGGAATACCAGTTAACAAAACTGGTTTTGTAAACCAACTAGTTCTGGAATCAGGTTCCCCAAAATGCAGAAACCAACAGCAGCAGTAACACACTGACTGTGGCCCAGCCAGCACTGAGTCAGTCCCCTAAGTGAGGAGATTCTAAATCTCCTGGTTATATATTTTTTAATTTTATTAAACAGAACAAAATAGAGTTAACAATGAACAGAAAGCATCATTCAGAAAAAAAACACAACAGAGGAACCTTGATTATCCAAATATTGGATTATCCAAAGGGGATCTCAAGGTCCCTGTAGAAACATTACGTCAAAGAGCTGTTTCAACCCTGATTGTACCTGCAAAGAAAAGATGCAATGATTAAAAACAAACTCGGCTCACTGAATGCTGCAGAGAACAGTCCTGGACAGTCCAGGCACTGTATCTAAATGACTGACCTCCCAGCTTCTCTCTCTTCCCTCCACACTTTCCCTGGAATTCTACACAGGGGTGTACTCTAAACCACCCCCCTTTCCCCAGATAATCTCTCCAACATTGTCCTGTACAGGGCAGAGGTGGAACCTGTCAAAAAGTTGTGTTTGTGTGTGTGTGCGCGTGCGCACGCGCGCTATTTGGAGACTTACTCTACAAAGGGAGTAGCAGTCTTACTGTTGGTGTACAGTCTGGGGTGGAGTGGGGAAGCAGTGGTGGGTGGATTGGGGGTGGGGTGGAAGCCAACAGGGTTGGTGGTGGGCAGGTGGCAAGGTGAGAGTGGACGGGATTCGGGGCGGAGTGGGAGCCGACTAGGTTAGGGGCAGGCAGGGTGCGGGGTGTGAGTGGATAGGGTTGGGGCGGGTGGGAGCCGACGGGGTTAGGAGAGGGCATGGGTGGGTGTCGACGGGCTTGGGGGCATAGTGGGAGCGGACATGTTTGGGGGCGGGCAGGGCAGTGGGAGTGGACGGGGTTGGGGGCAGGCAGGTGGGGTCTAGCGCACAGTGTGATTAGATTACTTACAGTATGGAAACAGGCCCTTCGGCCCAACAAGTCCACACCGCCCCGCTGAAGTGCAACCCACCCATACCCCTACATTTACCCCTTACCTAACACTACGGGCAATTTAGCATGGCCAATTCACCTGACCTGCACATCTTTTTGTACTGTGGGAGGAAACCGGAGCACCCGGAGGAAACCCACGCAGACACGGGGAGAATGTGCAAACTCCACACAGTCAGTCGCCTGAGTCGGGAATTGAACCCGGATCTCTGGCGCTGTGAGGCAGCAGTGCTAACCACTGTGCCACCGTGCCGCCCATGTGATGTCCGTTCCCTAGTCTCCCGACAGGGAACGGACATCACAGAAAACTCTGAGCCCCTGAGGAAATCAATTAACTGAATAATCAATTATCTGAACAAAATAGTGCCCGCCCATCTCATTTGGATAACTAAGATTCCTCTGTATATACAGGGGAAAGGGCAGTAAAGCCAAACCTCAACCCCACCATTGTAGGAGTTTTCAGGAAAATGAGGACAATCCTCAAATTCCACTTTCAGTCATCATTAAAATAGCAGTCACAAATACATACAAGACAGTCCAATTAGATAAGAATACAGACATCCCCAGTAGCTTGGGGTGACAGCTTTCAGGATCACCTATGACCCTCACAGTGAAGACTGCCAGACCCTGGGACACACAAGACAGTGCAAGTGATAAACCCCACAAGCAAGAAGACAGAGTCAATTACCACAAACAGAGTCCCTTCTGGTATAGAGTCTCTTACCATAAACAGTTCTCTTCAAATGTAGAGTCCATTCCCAGGAAGAGAGTCCACTCCAGTATACAAACTGCACTGTCAGAAATAGAATCCACTCCAATATGCAGAGTCCATTGCCAAAAACAGAGTCTACAACTGAGGGCAGAGTCCATTCCTGAAAGTAGCAAACACACATCCTGCTGCACACACACAGCTGTTCAGTCTCCATGGAGGCCTGATCGATCCACTGAGAACCAGGCCCATTCTCAGGAACACCATGCATTGTAGGTGCAGTTAACTCACAGAGATTTGGTTCCCTCCCAAAGGCAGAGTCCACTCCAGGATGCAGCAATTGCTCACCTCCCAGCATACACACAGGTGTTCAATCTTTACAGAGGCCTCGTCACCCACAAAGGGCCAGGCTACCCAAACAGGAACAACTCATCTGAAAAGATGTATTTTCTCACAATCCAAACACCAACAAAGTGAAAACACATTCAAAAGAAAGAAAACCAGAATGCAAGGGCTAAGCCCTGCCACAAAATCAACATAGTCCTCTCCAATTAAAAGAGAAAAAAAACCTGCTCTAACTCTTGACTAATTATAAAAATGATGCCCCAATCATTTATACTGATCTCCCTCATGGATTCTTAAACTCACCAATGTCACAGATCACATGAATATGAATCTAATGAAACCTCTTCCTGTTGATGAATCCTATACCATTGTGATACAGCTTTCTCAGTGCCACATGTGTACAGTTGATGGCAACCTCTATCTGGGGAATCCCAATTATGATCTTGAATCTTACTGCCCAGACGCAGCACTGACCTCAGCATTGAAGAACAAAATGAACCAGTATGATCTTACTCAGATCATAGGCAGTATCCAAGGAACAGGAGAATCGACGTTTCGGGCATGATATCTGAAGAAGGGCTTATGCCCGAAACGTAGATTCTCCTGTTCCTTGGATGCTGCCCGACCTGCTGCGCTTTTCCAGCAACACATTTTCAGCTCTCAATTGAAATGACCTACTTTGGGAACACAAGGAGTGAAAGAGGTTTTCAGATCACAGAACAGTAATTTCTTGCACCAAAGAAATGATAATAAGTTTCAGAATTAAACAATTTTCATTTCTCCAGGAGTATTGGAAAGATGGCAGCAAACTTTGAAGATTATGATCAGAGCTTATTGCCATTAATGTCCTAATGATTAGATAATGGAATATCTTTGTTATTATTTACCACTGGGGACGCACCCAATGAGTCTACAGGATTTGTCCTTTTGAATTAATGTATGGACCTGTGGTAAGAGGAGCACTTAAATTAATTCAGAAAATGTTAATGAACTAAAGGTCAGAAAGAATGTGTCAAATCAATGCCTCAAGTTTCTGAGAGAAACTAACCAATACATGAGAGGTGGCTATGAAACATTTGAAAGACGTTGAACAAACGTTAAAACACAGAGCTGACAAAAAGGCCAAATTTCAACTTTTTACTGCAGTTGACAAGGTACTAGTGTTGTTTCCTGTCTCTGGGAAACTGATAAAAGCAAAGTCTGCTTGACCTTACCAAATTAAGAAGGAACTCAATTATATGAATTCTATGGTGAATACTCCATGTAGGACAAAATCAGCAAGTGTATCATGTTAACCTGTTGAAAGTATATTACGTTAGTGATTATTGTCAAAAAAAAAGTGCTTACGATAGTGAAGGAAGCAGGAAGTGAAATAGAAACATCAGAGCAATGTGAGAATGAATCTGAAATGGAAAATTCAAATATTAACTTTCTAATGATCAACTGAAAACAGAGTTACTTTAAAAAATTCATTAGCAATGCATCTTATCTTCAGGAAATCATTAAGGTGACCTATGAAGGGAATTTCAGAATTATATGTCAATTTGTAGGAATAGGCCAGGAAAAATTGTTTAGGGTTTGCAGTGTTGTTGTCAGAGGTGTATTACCTATAAAGCAATACCCTTGCAAACTCAATCCAGTGAGGTTAACTCAGGTTAGGGAAGGAACTAATTTCATGGCCAATGACATTATTAAAGCAAGTCAAAATGGCTGGAGCTCACTTATGTGATGATAAATAAAAACTGGCAAGTTTCTATATTGATCATCATAAAATCAATGTAGCAATGAAGGTAGACTCATATCTTAGACCAAGACTGGACAAATGTATCAAACAAATGTATCAAACAAATTGGACATGCTTGGTTTGTCATAAAAATGTACTTGCTGAAGAGGTATTGTCAAGTTCTTTTAACTGAGACTGCTGGGAAATATTGGCTTTGGTAACATTGGATAGACTTTATCAGTGAAAAATCTTACTGTTTGGCATGAAAAATGCACAAATTGATCAATAAGTCATCAATTAAATAATCAATGGGCTGTATCATTGTAAATAGCACAATGATGATTTGGCTGTTTTAATCCAAAATCTGGAAAGAATGTTTACACCATTAGACTAAACTGATTGATTGCAAAAAAGTGATTTGATTTTCAATTTAGCCAAGAGTAAATCTGGAGGGAGTGAGATAACTTATTCAGGCCTTACTGTGGGATAAGTTCAAGTATTACCTACAGAAGCAAACATACACGCTATTTTGGATATTCCTATGTCCAAGGCAAAATGTGAAATTTTATGCCATATTAGCATGAGTGAGTTATTTGCAAGTTCAGTCTGAACTTCAGCATTGTTGTTGCAAGTTGAACAAACTTGTTGAAAGAATTGTAGAAAACTGAGACGGAGCTAAGAGTATAAAGTTATCTTTGAAAATGTAAAGGTTGTGCAGGCAACTGAACTGGTTTTAGCCACGTCAAATTATACAAAACTATTGAACTGGCTGCTAATGTCAGTGACATTCACATGGGGCTGTTTTACTATAAGAGGGTGAGATGGATGGAACATTCTGTCAGTTATTTTCCAAAGTAATTGAAAGCAAGAAGCAGGGGTGTGGGTGTACAATTGTTACAGAAATAATCTATCTGCAATTCCATTCTATATGATAAGTAACGAGTGACTTGAACTTACTGAGTTATTAGAAACAGATAAGCTGTCACGTTTTGAACGGTCATTGGACTCAAAACGTTAATGCTACTTTCTCTCCACGGATGCTATCAGACCTATTGAGTTCCTTCAGCATTTTCTGTTTTTATTTCAGATCTTCAAAAGCTGCCTTCCTTTGTTCTGTATTACTCTGGTGTGAGTACTGTACAAGAAGGGCTTGGGGATTATACAAGATGTAATTTTGGATACTGTCCCAGTGATATATTTTGGATACTATTGAAAAACTGTTCTTTTTCTTTTCAATTTGTAAAGGATTGTTTTGGGGATTAATAGGATTATACTTTCACGGTGTTTAAAAATCAGTGCAATTGTGTCACAAGTAAATAGTTTCATCTGTTCTATCTTCAATTCTTTTTTAAAACAATAAACTTCTGTTTGAAGACTATTACACCACGTGGCATGGGAACAGAAGAAGGTCATTCGGCTCATCAAGTCTGCTCTGCCATTCAATGGTAACATGGCTAATCTGATAATCCTCAACTCCACTTTCCTACTTTCCCCCCACAATCCTTGATTCCCTTACTGTTTAAAAATCTGTCTACCACAGACTTGAATATTCTTCATTGCCCAGCATCAACAGCATTCTATGTTAAAGAATTTCACAGATTCACTATCCTCAGAGAATAAATTCCTCCTCATCTCTGTTTTAAATATGCAACCTCTTATTCTGAGATTATGTCTTCTTGTCCTAGACTCTCCCACAAATGGAAACAACAAAGGAAACAAGGGTAAATGTAGGGTTACAGAGATAGGGTAGACAGTTGGATCTGGATGAGATGCTCTTCAGAGGGCATTGTGGACTCAATGGGCCAAATGACCTCCATCCATACCAGTGGGGATTCTATGATATTGATGAAATACTCAAATACTGATTTGATGTGAGTCAGAATACCCTATATTTTAAAACAAATACCAAGAATGAAAAGAATTAGCCTGAAAATCAAAACTAGGCCTTGAGAAAGTCTCACGAGGAGCACTGAAAAGAAAATATTTTGAGCCCTGAAGCAAAGTCAGGTAAAATTCCTAGATCTGCAAACTTTATTCAGTCAAAGGTGACTGAACAATTGAATTTCTTCCAGGTGAGGGGGTGAGGGGTGGATAATAGGCATGCTAAAGGCCACCTGCTGAAAATCTGCAGCAGATGAAATAGCACTTCATTGAAGCACCCTGGGACAGCTAAAGGCACAAACAGGGCAGATGTTCAGAGAACCATGGGGATTATTGATTTAAGTTTTCACAAAATATATATGAGTTAGGTTATATTTAATCTGTGCATGATTTAAGTTCATTTGATGTACTTCTATATTGTGGCTAAAAGTAGATGGGATGATCAGTGATGGAAGAAGTGCAGGACTGTTTTTAAGCATAGAATTGAGTTGTGGACACTGGTCTTTCACTTTAGTTATTTACATACAGGTTGGGCAGATGGTGGTGGTCGAAACTCTAGCCTCCCTTCTCCTTCCTCCTCTTGTCTTGCCCTCTCCCTAATCTCCACAACCCTCTTCAGCACCTAACCTTCTCACTTCAGTTTGTGGTAAAAGTTGTTGCCTCATGACAGCAAGGCTGTGTAATTGCAGCAGATCAGCACAAACTTTAAGATACGCTCAGTTGACCATTGCAATGGCCAGTCCAGAGTGGTCCAGGCATGGGAATTGCTGTGATTTAAGAAGGTGTCTCACCATGACCTTCTCAAGGACAACGAGGGATTGGCAGCAAATGCTATCCTTGCCAGTGATGCTCTCATTGCATCAAATAATAACAAAAAAACTCCTTGTGACAGGATAGCTGCTTGCATGCATATTGTCCTCTTGTGCATGAGCTATAGAGCGGAGCCGTCTGTTGGCGGATTCCCTTTGGCAGTCTGTAACCACCCTTTCATTTGTTGCAGTGTCAGAAAGAAATTTGGCATAGCAGACTGACAGCGAGGATTGCTGCAGAACGAATGTATCAGGACTTTTCCCAGGACAGTGAGCATTGATTGGTATGATTTGCTGCCTATAGTCATGCACACCAGCTAAAATTTGAGATAAAACAAAGCACTGCTGATGATGGATTCTGAAACAAAAACAAAAATTGCTGGTGAAACTCAGCAGGTCTGGCAGCATCTACGTGGAAAAAGTGGAGTTAATGTTTTGAGTTTGGGGACTCTTCATCAGAATCAATGTTCTGATGAAGAGTCATCAGACTTGAAAAATTAATTTTGCTTTCTGCTCACAGGTATTGCCAGATCTGCAAAGTTTTGCCAGATAAATATTGATTCAGTATTGTACATACAATCACGCTGTGCTTCATGGGAAATCCTACTACTTTGCAAAACTCTTGTACCCCCTCTGCATGCCAACTTTTGGCAAGAGGGAACAAAATGTGTTTATCTTTCTTTGTATGGAGAATCTCAGGGGTCTCCTTTATGCAGCAGTGCACTGTAAGTAATAATATGCCATTGGTAGCTCCAGCAGCAATGTGGGAAGAAACAGATGGATGAAAATTCAAAGTCATGGTTATCTTCATAGTCACTGGCAATACAACTGTTGCTCTCATATGAGGTTGGAATTGAGGTTGTGGGAATTAATATATTTCAGTGATGACCCCTTCTGCAAAACATACATGTCAAACATTGAGAATTGTTGAAATTCACACGGGAGAACTCCTCCCAGAAAACCATGGCAGACAGGAAGGATAGGGTGATTATAGCCATCTGTTGACAGACTTCTCACTTCCTCCTCATCCCTCTTCTAGCAGTTTACTACTTTTTGTTGTTCCTGAAAATTCTCTTTGCTGTATGCGATTGAAAACAGAATACTTACCTCTCTATCCATACCTGAGCAGAACAGATTTCCGTAGAACACTTGGAGTCAGCAAATTAAAAATGCTTCAGCAGCCTTCACATCACTCCCTGTAAATTATTAAAACTTAAACAATTATGCGAGCACAAAAAAAATGTAAAATTGTAGCCACAGACAGAATAAATAAACCATCAACTAGCTTGTAGGCTGATGATACCTTTAAGTAGCACTTATGTAGCATCTTTCAAGCTGTTTAATGTCATGTTTAACTGTATGAGCTTGTGTGTGTCACATGTGTGTTTCATGAGCTTAGGAGTTCCAAAATGGCAGTGCAGATTGACATTATGATCAATCTGCATATTTCTTGCAGAGGTTGAGTGAGTGCATGGTAACCCCTTTAACATGAAAGTCCATTAAAATATTTGCTGATGTTTTGTGTTGACTCGTACATTGTTGTGTTTTGTGCATATGATCCAGAATTCTCTTTGGATTGCTTCCATTGCTCTTAGCATTTTATCTTTTCAACAATACTGGGATATTAATCATTTTTTGGTTCACCAGGGATGATCTGATAACTACAAGTACTCCATCTGCCACAATTTCTTGCTCATGTATTTAATGTATCAACGTCTTCTTGTAAAATACCAGGATGGAGACCTTAGTTCAATAGGACGACCTGGAAGAAATCAGTTCTGTCCAAAATCCACACCTGAAAATGCCATAACATTAAATAAATATTCCGGGCTCATGGTAAATAATGAATAATTTTGAGCCCATACTTTCATGTTTGATATCTTTGTAAAATGTATATTATAATTTTAATTTGACTTGAGTGACTTCTAATAACAGAAATAATGCCTCTCTTAAAACAACTGCTAACATGTTGTAAAATACAGTTTTTGGTGATTTCTTTATAAACTATAATTTGTCACACAATAACAAATGCACATTTTGCAGATCAGCAAATATCCACAGCCTGGGGATCACCATTGGAAACTGAATGGGATTCACTCGATATATCTATAGTTAATCCAATTCAGTTGGCATATACTGTGGCTACAAAACAGATCAAAGTTTAGGAATATTGTAGTGACCAACTCACCTCCTGACTTCCCCAAGCCTGTCTACCATGTACAAAGCAGATATTAGTAGCATCAAACACTCAAGAAGCTTAGCACCTTCCTGACCTAAGCAACTCAATCGATTGGCATCATATCCACTGTCTCCCCCACTGACACTCAGTAGCAGCACTGCTGAAATTCACTAGAGAACCTTCCAAACCACTAACAGTACTAAGGGAAGCAAATACATGGCAAAAACCATGACCTGCAAGTTCCCCTTCAAGCCATTCCCATCCTGATTTGGAAATATATTGCCATTCCTTCAGTGTTGTTGGGTCAAAATTCTGGACAGCATTGTGGATGTACTTACATCAAATGGACTGCAGCAGTACAAGAAGGCAGCTCATCACCACCTTCTCAAATACAACTTGGGATGGGCAATAATTGCTGACCGAGCCAATGAAATACACATCCCATGAACAAATATTCAGTGAAGAGTATTTTTTAAAAGTTTCTTGGTAGCAATGTCTAAGATAACAATATAAGAGACACACAATAGAAGACGACTTGAAGTCGTCTAACTCAAATTCATAATTGAAACATTCTGCAGTTTGAAGTAAAATTGAAAGTGATACATTAATAAAATAACATTAATAAAAGTTACTATTGCGAATACTTAAAATGCACAGAAACAAAAATATTTTTTCTTCAAATCATTTTTCTTTACTTTTTTATGACTCAGAAGAAATTATAATAGTGCAAACACTCAGTATAAAATTTATAATTAGAAATTTACGTTCACATTAAACATTTCCATGAATATTATCCACTTTTAACATAAAAGGTAGAACAAGTATTTGATTCTTTAGGTCATTCTTACAGTTCCAAAAGAGACTGAAAGATATTCTACAATATTCAAGATGCACATAAAAATAGACCCGTATTTAAATATGGAAAATTAGCAAGCTAATTACAGTTTAAAAAAACACATAGCAGTGTTTTTATTTGTGTGATAAAGCATAAAATAAATAGTCTATAAAACATCTGACATACTACATAGGCCACAATGTTTGAAAAAAATGTTATTCCCCAACCTGCTTCTCCCACATTTAGAGCTGCAATCTTCATTATATAATGCCCCTACTGACTATGTTGTGAAAGTATCAGAACAGTGCATCCTTTAATCTCTACAGTGTTCAATATATATTGTCATAGCTGAGTTTTATTGCTACAGAGTAATAGTATTGGCGCTTGGGGACAAAATGGTAAGGGCAGGTTTTCATTATTCAGCGAGTGCTCTTTTACTGTAAACTGCCAGTAAACTTCTTGCAAAGGTTACCTAAAATTAGTGGGAGTTCTATAGCTTTGATATTTGATAAATGTGGATATGTGTTAGGCAGAACAATAGAAGGAATACTACAGCTTTTACAGCATGTCAGTAGTCATGCTTACATAAGGAAAACTTTGTTATAAAAATTAATGAAATATTCATCTGGCATGTGCTTTCTCATAGGTCATACACAATCCATTACATACAATAAATTCGTACAGAGTATGATATGAAAAAGGCAGACTTTGAAAATGCTATATATATATATATATATATTTGAAAAAGAACACAAGTAAGGCAATATTATATGGATATTTTCATAATGTCAGAACCATCCATTGGCCACTGAAGTAAAAGTGAGTACTAATTTTAGAACTCAAAATGATGTGGGAAAATGTGTTCTGTACATTTAGAAAACATGCAGAAACTGTAAAATATACAAACTAGTTATGATTGATTCAGACTTCCAAGATTCATTTTATTTAGAAAGATAATTCTCTATTCCCGAAATGTAGTTCTTTGCTTCTTCTAACAGATAGTTAGCCCTTAATTTTCACTCCAAGAATTGCACTCGTAACAATACCCAAAGTTTAATCTTTGGTTCGATCATAGCGATTCTTGGCGCTGATGACCCACATGCTCCTGGGGATTGCTCTCGGCAAATATTCCTCTTTTCAGTGTCTGACATCCAAATGCCGACTTGGAGAGATCAGTGCATCCTGTCATCATTAACTGATTTCCACCCAAGTAACAGCAGAAGGTTAAGCTTTAAATTTTTTAATGCCAAAATTCATTATGCTTGCTCAACAACTGGTATGGGTGGAAGATAGTGTACAGATTGATTTGTTTGCATTGTAGATGCCTGGAGTGCTCCAAGTCCAGCCTTTATTGTGAAGCTGGCTACTGATGACACTGAGGGACAGCTTGCTGCCAGTTTCGCTCTTCCATCTGGATATAATTTTCTGACTAAATTTGTTGAACTTATTTGTGGATTTGCATTAACTTTTCCTTCAAGGAAATAGGTCAGCATTTCTCCTTTTCCTTTAACGCTGACCTTGCCTCGACAGACAAGCTCATAATTATTTTTATTGAGCATCCGATAGACATCTTCTGTTACCTGGAAATTAGAAGTCAGGCACGTATTATGCATCACACACATTTCAAAAACTCAGTCACTCACGCCTCAGCAAATAATCAGGAAACCCTGAAAACATTCACAAGACCCATGCAAAAGTGGACGTTTATCAGACAGCATAAACAGAACGTCCAAAAACAAATGAGTTGAATTCATTCAGCTGAGGTCTGGATAGAGTGGATGTGGAGATATTTCCATTAGTAGGAGAGACTAGGAGCTGAGGGCATAACCTCAGAGTGAAGGGTGACTTTTTAGAGCTGAGATGAGGGGGAATTTCTTCAGCCCAAAGGTGGTGAATCTGTGGAATTCACTGTTGCAGAATACTGTGGATACCAAGTCAGTGTGTGTAGAGACAGCGTAGGTTCTTGATTAATAAAACAATCAAGGTTATGGAACAGGGAGAAGGCAGAAGAATGGGGTTGAGAAATGTATCAGCGCATGATCAAATGATTCACTGTTGCAGAATACTGTGTGTGTAGAGACAGCATAGGTTCTTGATTAATAAAACAATCAAGGTTATGGAACAGGGAGAAGGCAGAAGAATGGGGTTGAGAAATGTATCAGCGCATGATCAAATGGCAGAGCAGACTCTAATGGCCTAATTCTCCTCCTGTATGTTATGGTCTATGCAATTCAGTGCAATATATCCTTCATGCTGGTCTGTTTTCCTGAAGGGCCTTGTAGTCACAGAGTCATACAGCACAGAAACAGACCCTTTGGTCCAACCAGTCCATGCTGAACATAATCACAAACTAAACTAATCCCACCTACATGCTTCTGGTCCATATCCTTCTAAATCTTTCTTATTTACATACCTATCCAAATGTTTTAAACATTGTAATTGTGCTCACATCCACCACTTCCTCAGAAAGTTCATTCTATATGTGAGTCACTCTGTGTAAAAGAAAAAGCCCCAAATATCTTATTAAATCTCTCTCCTCTCACCTAAAAAATGTTATCCCTCGTCTTGAAATCCCCCATCCTCTAGGGAAAAGACACCGACTATTAATCCTATCTATACCTCTCATGATTTTATAAACTTCTATAAGTACACCGCTCAACCTTCCACATTCCAGTTAAAAAGGTGCCAACCTATCCAGCCTTTCTTTATAACTCAAACCTTCCATATCTGGCAATATCCTGATAAGTCTCTTCTGAATCCTCTCCAGCT
The DNA here is from genome assembly GCF_004010195.1 of Chiloscyllium plagiosum. Classification (NCBI taxonomy): domain Eukaryota; kingdom Metazoa; phylum Chordata; class Chondrichthyes; order Orectolobiformes; family Hemiscylliidae; genus Chiloscyllium; species Chiloscyllium plagiosum. Next base: position 55,589,674 of record NC_057714.1, read on the forward strand.
AAGTGATATCTTTTCTATAACTAGGCAACCAGAACTGACTTAGCACTCCAGATGAGGCTTCACCAATATCCTCCTCGGCAAAAGTGAGGACCGCAGATGCTGGAAATCAGAGTGTAGATTAGAATGGCACTGGAAAAGCACAGCAGGTCAGGCAGCATCCGAGGAGCAGGAAAATTGACGTTTCGGGCAAATCCTGATGAAGGGCTTTTGCCGAAACGTTGATTTTCCTGCTCCTTGGGTGCTGCCTGACCTGCTGTGCTTTTTCAGTGGCACTCTAATGTAGACTCACCAGTGTTCTTATGTCCTCAACATGACTTCCCAACACCTATCCCTGTACTCAAAGGAATGAGCAATGAAGGCAAGCGTGCTAAATGCCCTTTTAATCATTGTCTATATGTGAAGCAAACTTCAATAAATTATAAGACCATAAGACCATAAGACATAGGAGCGGAAGTAAGGCCATTTGGCCCATCGAGTCCACTCCGCCATTCAATCATGGCTGATGGGCATTTCAACTCCACTTACCCGCATTCTCCCCGTAGCCCTTAATTCCTTGTGACATCAAGAATTTATCAATCTCCTGCCTTGAAGACATTTAGCGTCCCAGCCTCCACTGCACTCTGCGGCAACGAATTCCACAGGCCCACCACTCTCTGGCTGAAGAAATATCCCGTGTGAATCTCCGCTGGACACGCTCCAGTGCCAGTATGTCCTTCCTGAGGTGTGGGGACCAAAACAGGACACAGTACTCCAAATGGGGCCTAACCAGAGCTTTATAAAGTCTCAGTAGCACAACAGTGCTTTTATATTCCAACCCTCGAGATAATTATGCACCTGAACCTATATGTTCCTCTGTTTTACAACACTACCCAAGGTCCCACCATTAATTGGCTAAGTCCTATCCTGAAATAAGTGCATTAAGCCTGAAAGACTAATGATTTTGGGGACCATTTGGCCAAAAATAATATTTAGAAAGCCTCTCTTAGCAGTCCTTACTTTCTGTCCTTAAATGAAAACAAGATGTACATTCGTTAGTTTAGTAGCAATTGCTGTCTGCATCAGAGGTGTTGGGTGCACGGTTTAGACTCCACACCTTCTCAGCAATCCTCAAAATTGGGTGCCTTTCTAATATTCAACAAGGGAATAAAACAAGAAGATGGTCAGAAAAAAAGGGTCAGCAACAATTCAAGGCAGGAGCTTTAGACCCCCAAATAGTGGGACCGACTTGTAAGAGTTTAAAAACAGCAAAACAGTCATACTTGGGGACCTCAACTACCCAAAGTTTGCTTGGGATATAAATAGTGTGAAAAATAGAAAACTCTTGAACTTCATTCAAAAGAACTTTTTTTCACAAACACATAACAAGCCCAATGAGACACAGTGCAATTTTAGACTTTGTCTTCAAAAGTGAAGCTGTGCTAGTGAATGAAATAGCACTCCATGACTTTTTTGCAATAGTCATCATAATACAATTGACTTAGCATCATTACTGGAAGGGACAAAGATAGAACAGAAGTAAAAGTTTTAAATTAGGGGAACACAACTTTTACAAAGTTGAGGGATGATCTTGCAAAAGTGCACTAGCTACAGCTATTTGAAGGAATGACAAATCAATGGGAGGCATTCAAAAACATGATTCTAATGACATAGGGTATATATGTCCTCAGGAAGACAAACAAAAAAGTGGTATTGTCAAACCAAAAGGCACCTAGCTCTATTGAAGCATCCAGGGTAAGACAAAGCAGAACAATTGAGCTAATGTCAATTTCAAAATAGCAAAACTTCCTTCCATTAAGAAGGTTAGAGGGATATAGAAAATACAGGGTGAAGTGAAATGGGAAATTAGGACAGCAAATTAGGAAATGTAAAAGTAAGAAAAATTCAAACATAACTGATCAGTACATTATAAGCATAAGGATGACTAAGGGAAAGGCAGGGGCTATCAGAAGTCCTTATGGTAATTTGTGTCTCACTTCAAAATATTTGGGCCGGGCTTTTAATGATTTCTTTGTCTTTACAAAACAGTGTGTTACTGCAGATATTGTAGTTAATGAAGTGTGAAATATTAGATGATTAAACATAAAGAGAAGGAAAGTACCGGAGGGACTGAAACCTTAAAGGTGAATAAGTTACCATGGCTGGACCCGAAGCTTTTAAAAAAATCTAAGGATGAAAAAATGGATGCACTGAGCATCATTTTGCCATCTTCACTGGGCACAGATGAAATATTATAGGACTGGTGGTCTGCAAATGTTGCACCTTTATTTTTAAAAAGGAGGTAAGCCATGTATTTTTTGGCCAGTCAGTTTTCCTGGCAGTGGGCAAATTACGAGAAACAATAGCAAGAGGATTAACGCTTACTGAGAAAGGCATGGAATAATCTGGGATAATTAGCATGATTTTAAGGGAAGGTCATGTCTTAAAAGCTTATTCTTTTTGAGCAAGTAGAAAACAAAATTTTTGAGAATTGTGTCGTGGACATGATCTACATGGATTTTAGGAAGGCATTTCAAAAGGTTCCATGTGGCAGAATAACAGAAGAATTAAAGTAAAAATTAAGGGGAATGTAGACAGTTTGATCCAAAATTGACTAAGTTACAGGAAATAAAGGTAAGTTTCTAGTTGCATTCCATGGGATTTTTGTTGAGTGTCTTACTGTTTGTGGCACATATTAATGGTATAGACTTGAATGTGGAAGGAAATTTGATTAGGAAGTCTACAGATACAAAAAAATTGACCATGTAGTTGACAGTGAAGGAGTTAGGTGTTGACTGAGGTTTGATTTGGGTTGATTTTTGGTGGAAATGTGACAAATAGAATTCTGTTTGGAGAAGTGTGAAGTTATGCATTTGGGCAGAACAAGCAAAGCAAGAGAATGTGCAATAACTGGGAGGATATTGGGAACAGTGGAGCAAGTGAGAGACCTTGAAGTGCCTATTCACAGGCTTCTGAAGTTGGCAGGACAGGTAAATAAGGCAATAAAGAAAGGATATGAGAAGCTTTCCTTCACTTGGCATGGTACTAAATACTGAAGCAGGGATTTAATGCTGGACCTATAAAAGATGCTGGTTAGATCACAGCTGGTATTTAGTGTATCGTTTGACAGAGAGTACAGAGAAACTTACACAAGAAAGTTGGCAGAATATTTACAAAAAAATTGTAGCCATGAGGAAAAATAAATGGTCTAAGGTTGTTTACCTCATTTGAGGTGTACGAAATAATGAGTGGCTTGGATACAGTGGACAGGCAAGATCTACTTTGCCTGGTGGAGAGGCCAGTCACCAAGGGCACAGATTTAAGGTGATTGATAGAAGAATTAGAGGGGACATTCAGAAAAGAAGTTTTCATTCGAAGGAGGTGGGTTTCTGTAACTCACTTGGTGGTTGAAGAGCAAGCCATCAACTGTTTTAAAAGTAGCTGATCTGCACCTGAAGCACTGTTAACAGCATGGTAATGGATTGGAATGGACAGCTAGATTAGTGGGTTGACAATGGGCAACTAGTTTATACAGCTAGTGCAAACAAAATGGACTGAATGATCTCTTTCTGAATTTTGCATGATTCTGTAAAAATAAATCACAGTAGTTTAAAACTGGAACAAAAGAGAAAATTTCACCCTTCTGTATTAGTATTAATATGATCTGAAAGATGTGAAAGAAATTCAAAGCCACTTATTTTAATGTTAAACGCAAACCAACGCAAGGTAATATCACCAGAAACTCAGACTATATATACAAATAAGATGATGTAGCAGTGGAAGAGGGAATTCATGATGTGCATGGCACCCAGGGTGTGAGCAAACTAAAAGCACAGATGTTCTTGGATATGTATATGTGAGGCTTGCAGTTTGTGCAGAGAAATAACTAGTTGCAGACCCTATGGCTACACACCAAAACATGAGAGAAACATGATTTCTGTTAAACATGTTTCAGAAGATGGTCACTTCACAGTTCAAAGAATTAACCATGAAAAATATTGACAAGAATACCAATGGAAGAATTTCTGAAATGGTAATATAAAAACTGTGGCTCATTTACAAATCAACCGTACAACAAAAAACTAAGACAGTATCACTCAGATCAACCTTTAGAAAGTGAAGTCACATTAAAGATCAAGAGTTCAGTGGTATCAGTTTTACAATTTCTCCTGCTGCCAAATAAAATATAATGGAAATATAGCAACTAAGTGATGGTATAAAAATAAAGTTTATTTGATTTTTAGGACACTATATAATTCCTGAGAAAGGAAGATGTTAATCAGCTGAAAAGAGTTCCACTAAAGGTAAGGTAAAACTTACTGGTATTAGTGCTTCCAAACAGGGTGTATTCATTGGAACATTTAAAGTGGTAAGGCAATGGGAACAGGTAAACAAATCAAAAAGTAAAAGGGCTCCTTCTTAAAATGTTAGTAGAATTTTAATGTGAGTCAAGTAAATAGTAAGAGTAATGGAAATAACATATAAAGAATTGATAGGTATGTTGAGGAATCTAAAAGGGGCCAGGACATTGATTTCAAAGGTATTCTGCATTAGGGGATTTGAGGACAATGGACATATTTATATTTAGTACCAAAAGTTCGATATGAGGTGATCGAAAAGTATGAGTAAGAAATATATTCTTGGAATCAGCATAATGTTCTGTTTTCCAGAAACAGTTTTCATTCTGCAAGGTGCCTACACTTAAGTTCAGCATTCATTGTCAAACACCAACTATTCCACGTGTGGAACTTTAGACTGTTATGCAATTTTATAAATTATTGGTACGAAGAGTAGCAAATTGGTAATTGACAGTACAGGTCGCTCTGCTAGAATGCGCGTTTTGCTAATGCAAATTCACTGTAACATGATTGACGAATCGGGGGTGCTGTTTCTAAAGAGCAAACTCTTAAAACGTGTGTTGGCTGTAATGTGATTACATCGCCAACACTTTAAGCACTGTTTCTAAAGTACAACTTTTCTATAATGCAGGGTTGCAACTATCCCGTTATAGAAGAACTGACTGCAAGATGTAAACCCTGACCAGGAAGTTAAAGGAGCCTATTGTTCCACATCACCTTTTCATGGCAATGCCCAACCAATTAAAATTGACTTATCGACCAATCAACACCTTTTCCCTTGTTGTGTTGATTGTTGAAATTGTTTAAAGTTTGGCATCCTTGCGTTTGTCCTGACATACACAAGACATAAAGTTTTGGCAACATGTTTATATTTTCAGTGATATTTAAAATATGGAGATTTTATTATTTATAGTACTGAGGTGAATTAGACAAAATAAAAAAAAAGTTGAGGGTTAAAAAACATACCTCATTGAGGAAACATTCTCCCTAGATTTCAAAAAAGTATGAATCAAAAGATATCATGTATTCAATTCTGAATTTCCTATAGTGCTTTGTAAGAGCAAATTACTAACTTGAATTTTGCCTTGAACCCCCGTACTATCCATTCTGCTGGCAACGTTTACAGTGTTTCCCCAGATGTCGTATTGTGGCCGCCTTGCTCCAATCACACCTGCCACTACAGGTCCGACATTTATACCTGCAATGGTGGAAAGAGACAAGAATGTTGTGTTGAAAATCTGAATGTTCAACTTTAATTTTACAAGCTTTAAGAAAATAAATGCTACCAAAAACAGGCAGGAAGTGACAGTAGATCCTTCAAATGCAAATGAAATAAAGCTAATTTCATGTAGCATATTATTTTTGGCCAAATGTGGTTTCCAACAAAAACAATACAAAGACATAAAAAATCACTGAATAGGGATACAAATACCTTCTGGACCTCACACTCTATAGAGCAAGTACAATCTGCAATATTACATTCTTCTCAGATGCATTTAAGCATTGAACCCCTACAGTGCAGAAGGTGGTCATTTGGCCCATTGAATCAGCAGTGTCCCTCTGAAGAGCATCCCATTCAGACCCATAGAATGCTTTCATAACCCCAAATTTCCCATGGCCAATCTACCTAGCTACACATCCCTGAACACTATGGACAATTACAGTTGGTCAATCCACTAATCTACACATCTTTGGACTGCAGGAAGAAACTGGAGCACCCAGAGGAAAACCATGCAGACATGGGGGAAGAATGTGCAAACAGTCATCCGAGGCTGGAAGCAAACCCAGGTCCCAGTGCGCTGAAGCAGCAGTGTCAAATATTGAGCCACCGTGCCCCATCCCTAACTTTTCCAGATAATTGTTGCAAGAAAAGTGCAAGATTTTCACTATCTTCCCAGTGTGGCACTGTGGTTATCACTGCTGCCTCACAGTGCCAGAGACCCAGGTTCAATTCCCGCCTCAGGCAACTGTCTGTGTGGAGTTTTGCACATTCTCCCCGTGTCTGTGTTTCCTCCCACAGTCCAAACATGTACAGGCTAGGTGAATTGACAATGCTAAATTGCCCATAGTGTGAGGTGAAGGGGTAAATGTAGGGGAATGGGTCTGGGTGGGATGCGCTTTGGTGGGAATTGTTGGGCCAAAGGGCCTGTTTTCACATTGTAAGTTATCTATCTATCTATCAGTCAATCAAGAAAATAAAATTTGGATTCTTTGACCAGCAACTGTCTAAATTAGTTGGGAGGAATTTTACGGTGTTAAGCATTAATATTCGTATTAACTTGCATGGCCAAATCGACAGTATAGACAAACTAGCCAGTCGCCTAGAAGACTGAGCTTTAAGGAGTGCCAAATTTGTGATTTCAAAAACCAAATAAATAAAGGTAATATTTAATTTTAGACTTCTCTCAGTTCTCTGTATTGAACGTGGGTGGTTTGGGCAGGGGCTGGGGCGGATTAGAATTTCCTACTTGCAAGTAAACTTCTTCCTTCTACCTTCAATTAATTCAACAATGAATAGCAAACAGGACATTAACTTCTATGCGATTAAGTTCTAGTCAGACTGCATCTTTAGTACTTCATTCACTTTGGACACTATACCCCAGGAAGGATGTATTAATCTTGGAGTTAGCACAAGACTGGTTTCACCAGAATGTTATCAAGCTGAAGAAATTAAATCCTGCTGACTGGTATAACTAGTCTAGGCTTATTTTTGCCTGTAGTAGCGTTTTAAGTGATGCTGCTAAAGTGTCCTCTTTGGTTGATAGTGCAAAGTGTTGCTGAGAAATTGGCTAGTCAGGAGATAGGCGCTCCAATGTTGCAAAAAAACCCTTTAACAAGCATGTTACCCATTATTTAACATATTTCTGCATCTCTTTCTGGATATTTAACAAGCAAATTAATTCAATAATACGGTGTGAAGGAGTGTGTGCTGTCAGCCATATTAGATGCTTGGTGCTCACTTTCTTAGTGATAAATTAGGGATAATGCAAAGAAATTTTATTCACAATGACTGCTGGCATGCAATTTGACAATGTAGGGCTCAGCATTGTATTGAGCTTCACGCAACAGGGATATGCACATTCAGTTAAACACCCATTCTTTCCAGAAGGAATCATTGGCTAGCAAATTGAAATGGCAATCCTGTTGGAACTTCTCCCTTTCACAACTTAACGGAAATTTATAAATTTACTCAACAGAAGATTAATAGTTTGCAATTGCTTTTCATTTGTTACATTTCAGGAGAAATTTGATGGATGTCTATAGTTTCATCTTTTTCTATGACACTTCATAATGTTTCTTTTTAAACTACCAAGCAGATGGTTCTTTTAAATTCATGCTGCACATAGCATTTATGACAAATACAAAAAAAAATCTGTTTGAGCATTTCTATATACAAAGTCATAAATATAGACAATGTTAGTAATGTGTATTACAGAGATTTATTCACTTAATTACAAAGTAAATTATCGTTATTGATTCTAAGACAACTACTTACCAACTCTTAAGACAAAGTCATTGTATGATTGATAGTTGATTTCATCTAGAACATCAAACATTTCAATTGCAAAATCTGCCAGGGTACTCAGGTGGGAATAAATCGATCGTTTTGCCTGTAGTTTTAAAAAAGATGAAATATTTTCAAAATGGTCAGTGCTAATATCTCTATTAAAGTTACAGTTAACAGCACCAGATATACAACTATATACCAATAAGAAAATCACATGCAAATCTTTTGAGACACTGCACTTGATAAAACTGCTAATTTACTAAATACATTCAATTTCTTCTTTAGTTGAGATTGGATAAAAAGGGTTCATGCATGGGATGAAGATTAATGTTGTTGATTTCTTTGATTGTGAGCAGACAGATTTGTTGACTTAACTCACAGATAGTTCCATCAATTCAAATGAGTAGATTGTCCTCTGACCAAAATCTGGAAGGTTCCAGGGAGAAGATTCTGATCAATTTAAATATTTAAACACTTGTGATTTTATTTTTGCAGCTCAACAGCTAATATAGTATAAAAAAAAAAATGCTGGAAAAGCTCAGCAGGTCTGGCAGCATCTGGGAAGAGAGATCAGAATTAACATTTCGGGTCTGGTGACCCTTCCTCAGAACTGATGGGATCTAGGAAAATGTTAGTTTATATGCAGAAGATAGGGTGAGGGGAGGGGATAAGAAGTAAACAATAGGTAGGGAATGAGCCCAAAGAGAGAAAGGAGCAGTTGGACAAAGGAATAGATAATGATATGGCTGGGAAGGGGGAATAAGTGTTAACAAAAACTGTTAGTGGCTAACAATAGGTAGTGTGTAATGGCAGACCATGTGATAAAAAGGTCTGGTGTGTAGAGTTGGGGCATAGGACATGAGAGAGTTCAAGCCTTTAAGTTATTGAAATCAATATTGAGTCCACAAGGCTGCAGGGTTTTCCAAGTGGAAAATGAAGTGTTGATGGTGTTCCAGCTTGCGCTAACTTTTGCTGGAACACTGCAGCAAGCCTGAGACAGAGATATTGGTCAGGGAACAGGGTGGTATGTTAAAAAGTGGCAGGCAACTGGAAGCTCATGGTCATCTTTGCGGGCAGAATGTAGATGTTATGCGAAGCAGTACCCAGTCTATACCTCATTTCCCCAATATAGAGAAGACCACATTGTGAGCAGCAAATGCAATAGACTAGATTGTGTGAAGTGCAGATAAACTGCTGCTTCACCAGGAAGGTATGTCTGGGCTCTTGGATACTAAGGAGGGAGGAGATAAATGGGCCAGTGTTACACCTTCAGCAGGTTGCAGGTGAAGGTGCTATGTGGGGTGCGGGCAGGGGGTGGTATTGGGAGTGAAGGAAGAGTGGACCAGGATGCCGCTGCTGCGGAAGACAGACACGGGAGGGGAAGGGAACATGTGCGTGGTGGTGACATCTTGCTGGAGGTGGCAGAAATGGCAGCTGATGATCTTCTGGATGTGGATGTGTGTGGGATGATAGCTAAGGACAAAAGGAACCCTATTGCTGTTTTTGTTTGGGGGGGCGGGGGGGAAGACAGGGGGTGAGGGTGGAAGTATGGGAGATGGGTAAGATCCAGTTGAGGGCCCTCTCAATAGCGGTGCTGGGGAATCCTTAGTTTTGGAAGGAGGTGGACATTTCCGAGGCTCCCTTGTTGAAGTTGGCCTTGTCGGAACACATGCAACGGAGATGGAGGAACTGGGAGAATGGAACAGAGTCTTTCCAGGAAGTAGGGTGCGAGGATGTATAGGCCAGGTAGCTGTGGGAGTCAGTGGGTTTATAGTGGATATTAGTGGCTAGTCTATCCCAAGAAATGGAAACAGAGATGTCAAGGAAGGGAAGAGAGGAGTCAGAGATAGACCAGGTGAAAGTGAGGATAGGGTGTAAGCTGGAAGCAAAATTGATTAATTTTTCCAATTCCAGATGAGAGAGAGAAGAAGAACTAATGATATCATCATTATCAGAGAAAGAGTTACAGATGGGGACCGGAATAGGACTGGAACAAACCCCATGAAGAGACAGGCAAAACCGGGGCGCATGTGAGTAGCCATGGCCACCCCTCTGACCTGAACAAAATGAGAGGAGTTAAAAGAGGGTGAGGACTAGCTTGGTGAAGTGGAGGAGTGCAGTGGTGGGTGGGAATGATTCAGGCTTTTGCTCCAGGAAGAAGTGGCGAGCCATGAGACCGTCCTGGTGAGGGGTGGACGTGTAGAGGGATTAGACATCCATTGTGAAGAGGAGGCGGCTGGAGCCTGTGAACTGGAAATTCCAAAACTGGTGTAAAGCAGCAGAGGAACCATGGATATATATGGGCAGGGACTAGACCGGGGAGAAAAGACTGAGTCGGGATAGGAAGAGATGAGTTCTGTGGGGGCAGGAGCATACTGAAATAATGATCTGCCTGTGGAATTTTAGAAGGAGGTGAAAGCAAGCTGTGCAGGGCTGGGAGATTATCACTGGAGGCAGTGAGGGGAGATCACCAAATAAAATGAGGACAGTGACTGTCGTTGATGCAATGGCCTGATGTACCATGGGGTGTCGTGGTCCGGGGGGAGATAGGAGGAGGTATCTGAGAACTGGCACTCAGCTTCTGCAATGTAGAGGTCAGTGCGCCAGACAACAACTGCACCACCCTTATCGGCAGGCTTAATGACAAAGTCAGGATTGGATTTAAGCAGTCAGATTGGAGGGAGATAGGTTGGATTGGGTGGGGAGAGGTGGACAGAGAAATTGAGATGACCAATATCATGTTGACTGTTCTCAAAGGAACAGATCGAGGGCAGGTAATAAGGTCGGAGGGTGGGGTCCAGGTGGAGGGAGAGTATTGGAGCTGGGTGAAGGGATGGGACAGGGAGAGGTCTCATATCCAAAGAAATAGGCACAGAGGCGAAGATGATGGAAAAAGAATTTGATGTCAAGTCTAACCCGAAATTCATGAAGGGGGGACATATTTACAGCATCCGCAGTTCTTTTGGGATTTTTTAAAGCTAATATAGAGCATTGGCTTTCTAATATCTTAAATTAGTCCCCAAAATTTAATATCATCATAACATTTAACAATCAGAATGCTGCACAAGATATCGGCACTGATGTTCCTTTACTTTGACCTTGAAGCATGCCTATTTACTGGCTGAAAAATAAAGAAAAAAAGAGACATATCAGATTTCTGTTTCCTTTGTACTTTGTGCATTTTCACATCTCCGAGGAGCCAGAATATTTTTCTCTGAAACTGGAGGATGCATTCAATATGATTCAAGTGAAAGCAGAGGGATGTCAACATGTCTCATCTGTTCCCAGCTCTCTTCTTCGATTTAGAGGTTGAACTGAACCCTCTTGCACGTTCAAAAGCCTCCCCAAACACTAAACAGGTAGGTACTTTTTTTTCCACAGCAATTAGGATTATTTGAACACATCAGCAAAATTGTATATATGACTTTCTACTATCCATTTCATTAGTAATGAATGTGAATAATTGAGGCTCTAAAGCAGATCCTTGTGGGACACCACTGGTCACAACCTCTTAATTTGAGTACGTATCCATTATCACTACTTTTTGTCATCTGCCATTCAACCAATTTCCCAGCCATATCAGTAATTTGCCTTCAATTCTGTGGGTAATTATGCTGAATTTTATCAAATGTCTTCTGGAAGGCCATGTAAACAACATCCACAGACATTCCCTAGTCCACTACCTTAGCCACCTCTTGAAAAATTCATTGAGGTTTGTCAGGAATGAACTACCTGTCAAGAATATGCGCTGGCTCTCCCTGATTACTTCCCTGAAACTTTTCATGGCGTTCAGTTATCCACACCCATAATAACGGACTCCAACAACTTCCACACCACAGATATTAGGCTAACTGCTCCATAATTCCCTGATTTTCCTCTTTCATCCTTCTTACAAAAATAGAGTGACTTGTGCAATTTCCCAATTCAGAGGGACAACTCCTGTATCTAGGGAATTCTGAAAGATTATAGTTAGAGTGTTGACAATATGTTCCATTATATCCTCTAACATCCTCAGATGGAAATAATCGTGTCCTGGGGATTTGTTACTGTTTAATTTCATTAAATTTCTCATTATCAATGTTTTACTTACCTTAATTCTGATTAGTCCCTGCCCCTGATCCAGTATTAATTTCCTCAGAAGCCTCAACAAGCTATCCTCATTTCTAACTGCAAATACTGAGGCAAATTACTCAATATACCTGCCACTTCCCTGTTGTCATTAACAATATCTTCACTTTCAGTCTGGGTCTGACCGTCTGCTTTCCCTTTGTGTAACTATAAAACTTCTGATCAATTTTAATGTCTCTGACAAGTTTCCTTTCATAAACCCTTTAGTAGCTCTTATTAAGATACTTCGTGGCCCTTCGCTGTTTTTTTATATTGCCCATTCAGCAAGATTTGTACTCTTTATTGCCTTTTTGTAAGCCTTTTCTTTTAGTTTTATGCTGTCTCTTATCTCTTCAGTTACCAAGGTTGTTTTTTCTGTGAAGTGGAGCTTTTCTCTCTCAGGGGTATAAATTGTTTTTTGTGTTAAATGTTTCTTTAAACATCCTCCAATGTTCTTCAGCTGTTTTCTCCATGAGCAGATTTTCCCAGTTTACTGTGAATAGTCTCTGCTTCATATCATTAAAGCTCATCTTATCTAAATCCAGAACTTTAGTCATTGATTAATGCTTTTCACTTTCAAACACTGCAATGAACTCAAAAATGTTATGATCACTATTGATAAATGTTGACCCACAATTAGGTTACTAATTAAATTAGTGGGCAGCACAGTGGCTCAGTGGTTAGCACTGCTGCCTCACAGCACCAGGGTCCCAGTTTCGATTCCAGCCTCGGGTGACTGTCTGTGTGGAGTTTGCACATTCTCCCCGTGTCTGCGTGGGTGTGCTCCGGGTTCCTTCCACAGTCCAAAGATGTGCAGGTCAGCTAAATTGGCCATGCTAAATTGCCCATAGTGTTAGGTGCATTAGTCAGAGGGAAATGGGTCTGGGTGGGTTACTCTTCTAAGGGTCAGTGTGGACTGGTTGGGCTGAAGGGTCTGTTTCCACACCGTAAGGAAACTAATCTAATCCCAGTACATTTCTTATTTCTAAATCTAATATTGCATATCTCCTCGTTGAAACTAGGATATAGTGCTGTTAGAAACTAACGCAGACACACTCCAGAAATGTACGACCTTTCTGAAAGGTGCTTATCTATTTCTCCAAATCTATGTTAAAGTTAAAATCCCTCATTACTTCTGTTCTACCCTTATTTCTGCATTTACGCAATCCAGCATTTTGGGGCTGCTTCCTGGGGGTATGTTCACAACACTATTACCTTTTAGATCTTTTACTGTTCCTCGGTCCTACCAATAGGGTCTCAGATGGATGCTTTGCCTCATTATGTCCTCCTTCACCACTGAAGTAACTTTGTTTCTAGTTGGTAAGCCTACTCCACCCCATCTGCCATTTTCTCTCTGAGCTGTGAACTTGCAACATTGTATATTCAGTTCCCAATCCCTACCATCCTGCAGCTGTGTCTCAGTATTGGCCACTGTATCATAATCTCTCATTTGAATTTGTGCCTACAACTCTTTTAATCTGTGCATTTGTATACAGAGGAATCTCGATTATCCGAATATCAATTATCTGAATTTTGGATTATCCGAAGAAGATCTCAAGGTCCCGTTAGAAACATTACATCAAAGAGGTGTTTCAACACTGACCGTGTCTTTTGTTTACAATGATTAAAAATGAACTCGGCTTATTGAAATGCTGCTGAGAACAGGGCTGGACATCGATGGGAGCCCAGGTACCCGCCCTCTCTCTCTCCCCACACTTCCCCTGGAGTTCTACACAGGTGTGTACCCTGAACGCCCCTCCTTCCCCAGATAATCCATCCAACATTGTCCTGTACAGGGTAGAGATGGAACCTGTCAAAGTGTGTGTGTGTGTGTGTACACGCTATTTTGAGACTCAGCCCCCTCAAAGGCAGCAGAAGTTTTACTGTTGGTGTCCAGTCTGGCTGGGCACGGACAGCGGGCGGGTGGTTAATGGGGTTGGGTGGTGCACAGGGGGATGGGGGCAGGGCAGACAGGGGTGCAGGGGTTCACACGTGGTGTTATGCTGCCTCATCTCCTGAAATGTGGCAGGTCCCTCACACACAAGTGTGTGTCTGCTCAGAAACAAACGGTGAGACAGAGAGAGGGAGCAAGGCAGGCAGAGCGAGGAAAAAGGAAACCAGAAAACTCCGAGCCCAGAGGAGAGGCATTGAATCAATTAAGCAAATAATCAATTTTCTGAACGAAATAGTGCCCACCCATCTTATTTGGATAATCGAGTTCGCTCTGTATAGAACTTTCATTTCGGTTATACACTTAACCTGATGCCTTATTCACCTGTTTATTATTTCTCTCTTTCAGTTTAATCAACAAACTTTTTATAATGTTCCCATTCCTTGCCGTATGTGAAGTAAGATTCCTGACTATTTCTTTAGTATGCAATGATATTTGATTTTGAAACAGTGTGGACGACCCTGAAGTTCTCCCCAGCATTTACTGGGTTTACACCTTTGTGATCATCCTGCCCAGCCTTTCCACTGGGACATTGATGCCACATTGGTTCAGGTGAATATAAAATTTTCTTTCACATGATTTGAAGAGAGAAATGACATTCTTCTGATGTTCTGACTCATACTTATTCATTGCCAACTGCACATAAATAGATTATCTCATCAGTTAACCATAAAGTGCTTTGATATGAAAGATGTTTTCTGAATGCTAGTTTTTTTTTCTATATCATACCCACTGAGGAAAATTACTTACAGGATAAAGTATAGGCAGTCCCTGGGTTGTAAATGGATTCCATTGATTGCAAGTTGATTTATGCAGAAATTGGAACACAATGCAGCTGTTTCTAAATATGGGAAATGGTTGTACGTTGCATCTTTAACGTTATATTCAAGTAGCAGATTACATCCATAAGTATTAGTATTTGTAAGTTGGACATTCATAAATCAGGGACCCCATGTATAGCCAGGTACCAGACCGCTGAAAAAAGTTTTACTTCCTCTGTCTATTTATTACCTCAGGATATCCCAAAGTATTTCAAAGTAAATGAATTACTCCTGAAGTTTAATTATTGTCCTTTTGTAGATAACAATAGTGAACAATTTACTCCCAGCAAGGATCCAAACAACAATGATATAAATTATCAGTTAATTTGCAAACAATGAAACAAATGTGGATGCTGGAAATCAGAAACAAAAGTTAGAAAGTACTGGAAAAAGTCAGCAGGTCTGGCAGCATCTGTAGAGAGAAAGCAGAGTTTACACTTCAGGTCCAGTGACCATTCTTCAGAATTGCTCTGTTCCTTACACTTAGAATCATATTTAATGTTCCTGTTAAGGTAGATATTTAAATTACATAAAATTTACTGAACAGAATCAGACTATTTTTCCCAATTGGGGCACACCAGTCCAGGTAAAATTGGTTAGTTGGTCTTGTGGTATGTTTTGTGAACTGTATCTTTGAAAACAAAACCAATCCATTTGAATACAGAGATCCCAACTTATGGATATTCCATCTGTGAACATTCATACTTACGAACGAGATCCCATACAGGGGTGTAACTGTAAAGATGCAACATACAAACAATGCTTCACAGTGCATTGTCCTGTATTGTGTTTTAACTTGTGTACAACTCAACTTGCAAATGGATTCCAAACCAGAACCCATTCATAACCGGGGACTGCCTGATTTTGAGATAACTCCTGGTTACTAATTTGTAGGACTCCGACCTGCTTAATGATGGTGTTGTTTTGTATTTAATCAAAAGGATATCGGAGGTTTTAGCTTGCTTAACATCATTTGAGCTAATTAAGACTTGTTTTGTTTACATTTTATACATTGGAATTTTTGAGGCATGACAACATTAGTTGCATGACCTTTAATTAGGAAAATTCATCAGTAAGCATCATCAATGCTTGCATGGAATAGCAATTGCGTATTCCAAAAAAAATTACAAGAATCCTTTTATAAGGGAGCTGGATTAGATACAATTTTAAAAGAGGAGGGTTAGGTTAAACTAAAAAGAAACATCTGTGGAACTATAACACAAGAGAGTAAATGACTGAAATATTATATGTAAGATATTTTTGTTCAGGCAAGTTTGGTGAATTTAGTAATTGGAGTTCCTTTGATAACCTCCGCAGCGCAGAAGAAACTGGTTATTTGCCCTGAAGATGTTATACAAATTAGAGAGAAAATTACCAATAATATCTGTTCTGACAGAAAGACTGCGTTAATTGAAAGTTTAAGTGGCTGTTCTTGGTGCATGATTTCTTTCGCTCTGGTATTCTTTTTGTTATAAACCACATTGAGCTGTTTAGCTGAAGGAGATTCCATCAACAGTAAAGTAAGGTCAATGTGGTTTATGTTGAAGTAATCTATTATCACTTGCTGTCTCCTTTGTTATGTGAAAGCAATGTATAGAATTCTGCTGTATACTTCTTCGAACTTGGATGAATAATATTAGAAAATTTGTATTTAAATATCTCAGCTATATTTAGAATGCTATCAGTGAAATTACCTTCCATGTCCAAATATCTCCATGTCTGAAGGAGATAGGTTTCATATCAACAACTTGACTAGCTAATTTTTGATCTTCAGAAATTTCAAGTTGCAGTGACTGAAAAGCTAACCTTCATGCTTGGTCACAGCCTTTTAAAAATAAACGTGGAAAATAATAATGCCTATTTCTAAACTGAATGCTGGGAGTAGGAAAGCAGGATGCAAGGTACAGATTGAATGCTTCGAAAAATATAGATTTAAAAAATATAAAATGAAATGGGATGGGAGGATGGAATTAAGACTGAAGTTAAAAATAAACACGATGGAGCCCAGGAGGAAATCAGGCAAGCAACATATATATTTCATTGTCTCCAGTTCTTTAAACTTCAGTGATGTATTTGTTCCAGAGCAGTTTTACTACTCTTACATCACATAAGTAAATTGCACCATACATGATCATAAAACCAAAGGAAGACTTGTTTCAACAGTTTAAGAGGGAATACTTGGGACATGATGTTACATTCCTTGTCAAGCTTTTGGATCAAATCAGGGTCCTGACCAGCTTTGTTTCGTCAAAAATCCCATGAATTGGATCTTTGGATAAGTTGACTGAAGAGACAAACGTATGTCAGATGCAGTATAATGTGGATAAGTGTGAGGTTATCTACGTTGCTAGAAAAATAGGAAGGCAAATTACTATCTGAATGGTGATAAATTGGGAAAGAGATGAGATCTGGGTGTCCTTGTACACCAGTCACTGAAAATTAGCACGCAGGTGCAGCAATGAAGAAATCAGATGGTAAGTTGGCCTTCACAGCGAGAAGATTCAAGTATGGGAGCAGGGATGTCTTGCTGCAATTGTCCAGGACCTCATTGAGTCCATAACTTGAGTAATGTGTGCAGTTTCTGTCCCCTTATCGGAGGAAGGATGTTCTGGTTTTGAGGAAATGCAGCAAAGGTTTAGCAGACTTAATCTTGGAACAGCAGTACTGATGTATGAAGAGATACTGGATCAGTTAGGACTACAACCACTGAAGTTTAGAAAAATAAGGTGGATCTCACAGAAACCTATAAAATTCAAACAGGACAATAGAGGGTACATACAGGAAAAATGTTTCCATTGAACAGGGTGTTCAGAACCAGGGGTCACAGTTTAAGGATATGGACTAGGCAATTTAAGACTGCAGTGAGGAGAAATATTTTTACCTAGGGAGTGGTGAGCCTGCGGAATTCGTTGCCAGAAGGTGGTTCAGGCCAAAACACTGAATGCTTTCAAGGAAGAGTATAGTTCTTAGGGTTGAAGGGATCAATGAGTATAGAGAAAAGCGAGAACAAAGTACTGAGTTGGAAGATGATCCATGATCACATTGATTGACAGATCAGGCTCAAATGCCAAATGACCTATTCTTGCTCCTATTTTTTATGGCTCGCTGTTTTGGAGTTAGCTAATTGACTGCGATGGCAGCTTCCCAAAGCTGAAAGGCAAATTGGAGTTAATTGGATGTAATAGAGGTAACCATCTTAAGATGCTGCATCTTTAACACACTCGGAAGAAAGGATTGACTATGGTAACCAGTGTGGAAGAGTTCTGACTTCACAGGACAGCTAGAGCCTATGACTATGGCCAGATAGCTGAAACAATCAGCATCTTAGATCCATTCCACAGCTAAACAACACCAGCAGCTAAACTGCTCACAAAGCTATGCATAGGGTATATAAGTGGAGTAGGAGATTGTTTTAATTAGCTTTAAACTGCTCTATCCCCCTAACCTCCCCCAAGCCACCCAACGAACCTTTAACAAAATTGTTTGGGGTGCTACCAGAAAACCAGCACTGCAGATGATAATGTTAAATTTTTCAATTTTACATTTACCTTGCTTTCATTGGAATGAGAATATAGCATTTTCTAGTTATAGCTGGAATTCTATCCAGAATAATGGAGTTTTGGAAAGCTGATATACAACACAGACAAGATAAAAACACAAATTTGAATGTATTTCTAATGTAATAATCACAATGAAATATGCAGTCACACAAATGAGAGACATTACCATTATACGAATAATCTAGAGGCCCAGGCTAGTGTTCAAATTCCACCAGAGCATCTGGTGGAATTTAAGATATGCAAAATATTAATAAATCTGTAATATAAAGCTAGTATCAGTAAATTATGATTAAAATATTATCAGTTATTATTAAAAACTCATCTGCTTCACTCATGTCCTTTATGTCAAGAAATCTGCCAACCTTCTTCAATCTAGGGGCCAACGAGTTTTGACAGAGAGGAGGAAGAATCCTTCTCTAAGAGGGTACAAATTCGTGGAATGCTTTACCTCGGAAGGTAGAAGAAGCTGGGTCAGTAAGTATATTCAAGGCTGAGATTTTTAATCAGTAACGAGATTCCCAGTTATGGCTATAAGGCAGTTGAAAATGAAGTTGAGGGTTATCGAATCAGCCATGATCTCATTGATGGTACAGCAGACAGTACTGGGCTGAATAGTTTACATTTCCTCCTGTGCCTAATGGACAGCAGAACATAGCAATGTGACTAAGTTGTAAATGCCATATGAAAATGTGCAATTCAGGGTGGGTAACAAATACTGGCTTTGTCAATGGCATTCACCCCCCTGAAAGGATGAAGAGAAAAAAAACTTACAAATGACAATTAATATGTGACGAAAACATTGAAGCTAGGTAATTCTCATACACAAATGAACTGGATCATTGCTCTCACAGTGCTAACAAATCACTTTAATTTAGAGTGGTACGGTGGCTCAGTGGTTAGCTCTGCTGCCTCACAGCATCAGGAACCTGGGCTCGATTCCATCCTTGGGGTGACTGTCTGTGAGGAGTTTGCATATTCTCCCCATATTTCTGCTGGGTGTTCAGGTTTTCTTCCACAGTGCAGGTTAGGTGGATTGGCCACGCTAAATTACCCAATGTCTGGGGATGTGCAGGCTTGGTGGATTAGCCATGGCAAATGTGGGGTTTATGGTGGGAAACTGGGTCTTCGGTAGGATGCCCTTTGGAGGATCAGTGCAGACTCAATGGACCAAATGGCTTCTTCTGCACCATAGGGAATCCATGATTGGCAGAATCTTGCTGTATCAGAGGCATGAGGCCTGGAGGCAGTGGGAAACTTAATTATTTGGAATAGAGAGGCATGAGAGTCCTACCATCTTTCTGCTCTCACTGAAATATAATTCGCTGAAAAAGCCCAAGCTTGACATTCCTATCCTGCAGCCAGTTGAGGCTCTTATGTGATCTCTTACTGACCACTTAAGAACCATTTAAGCCCCTATTCCCAAATTGGCTGGTATGGGGGTGAGGAAGGGATGTTCTTCTTGATGTGCATTAATTTGTGCACAAATGACGTCATAGGGCAGGGATGGCTGTTCTGATCCACCCCTTTGCCCTTACATCTGACCCCATGACCCTCCCTTCACTGCCACCCCAAGCCTGCCCAACAATCCTCCATGAAACTCTCATCTTCTGTAGTTGCTTTTCCACCCTGGGGCATCATATAGTCAGCAGCAGCCTCCTCCATTGTACTGCTATGTGCCAGCGCTGATGGCCACTTATTAGTTGGCAGCACACGATGGCCATGACTTCATCCAGTGAGGTCCTCATACAAGGAGAAGGCCCATCAATTACCAGCTCAGAACCTGATTGCTCTGTCAGATTTCATATCCTAACAGGTCTCAGTTTCTTTCTGTTAAATTCTTCCACTTACAGACATAGTTTGAAGATGGGAAGATACTAATCACTGTTTGCATTTTGACACATGTACATGAACAATTGATACTCCTATTATGATAAAATTTCCACACAGTTTATACTGAAACTCTGTGAACTTATGTTACATTGTTCAGCTTGTCACAAACAGTTTGTTGTATCCAAGGAAGCACTGGAAATTAAAGGTTGGATTTAAATAAGCAATAAAAGCTGGGCAATAACCATATCAGATTTTTAAGAACCTGTTCTTCTCAGCTGAATCATGACAATAATTGCACTTACATCAAATATGCTTCAGGTTTTTGGTTGGGTTTACAAGCTCAAGAACAAAAGAAATGCATCACATTCTTTGGATTATGGAGTCTTCAGATCACCCTTTGAACCAGCAACAAGAATGCAGACATTTCAAGCTGAATTGGCTGTTTATTGTAACGGAGTTTCAACTTGTCAAAACGAAAAGCATTCATTCTCAATCAGTTGGGCATGGATGTAATGAAATTTTGTTTAATGTAAAACAATTTGCCACTGCGAAAGTGTGTTACTGCTAATGTTAAAAAAAACTGAGGGCAATATACTTTTTTTTAGTAGATACAACATGCTTACTACAGATTGTAGCCCACATATCACATGCTGAAATTTAATACATTTAGACTTACATAGAAGCGCTTATACTTATACAATTTAAATGATGGAGGTGTTTATTTAACACCATATTTAATACATTGTTATTCCTAAAATCAGTCTTCAGTAATCTAAGGAAAGACTGTAAGGGGATAACCATAACGTAAATCAAGGCACCACTGCTCCAAACGCTGGGGCTTTGGTGGGCTGGGATTGAGGAGGAAGGAGTCCTGAGATATTAACAGGGGACTTTATAATTAGGGACAAACTTGATCTCCTCTGCATCCAATAAGGAGACTTCTGAAGAGTCTGTTACCTACCCTGTGCCACAGTTAAGAATATCTCACCGAAGCTGGAGAGAAATTGGAATTGAAGGGAGTAATCCCAGTTGTTGTAGTCCACAATGGAACAACGGGAAGGGGAGGGAACTGCACAATGGTAATGCCACTGTACTAAATCGAAAACCCCAAGTTAATGTTCTGGGGACACGGGTTTGAAACCATTGTAGATGGCAACCAATATTGACTGTCATAAAAACCCATCTAGTTCACTCATATCCATTTGGGAAGGAAATCTGTTATCCTTATCTGATCTGGTCATATGTGACTCTGGATCCACAGCAATATGGTTGACTCTTAACTGTTAGGATAGGCAATATCACATAAGCCCACATCCCATGAATGAATAATAAAAAAAAGAATGACAAATGTACAACAGGTTAGACATCCTGTTGAAAGAGTATCTAAATTTAGGTTCTGAATGGAAAAAACATGACCTTAAAAGCATGACAGATACAGTCTGCTTAGAGGCAAGAGGCTTTTAAAATAGAAAGGTTTCATGTGTCGTTGCAAGTTTGTTGGGTCAAAAGGTCTGTTTCTGTCCTGTACTGTTCTTTGTAAAACAGGACAGGACAGCCTAGCAAAGAATACTGTCAATCAGGATTTAACTCACAGAGAACTTGTTGAGTTTGAGGACAGGAATCAAAGAAAACGTTTAGGCAAAATGTGAAAGAACTTATCAAGGACAGAAAGGCAGTCAGCGTTCTTTGGAAGGAGTTCTTGGAGGATTTTCTCAACTGTGACTCAATGCTCAAAAGAATGTGCCATTGAACACATTCCACAACAGGCTACCTACCACTATCCTAGCTAACATGTGGCTAACCAAGCCATCTAAGGCTAGAAACCAACAAGGGGACTAGAGCAGACTGCTTCCTTGCTGAAATACCAAAATAAGGAGAAATGTGCGCTTGGCATGAATATCTGACCCCACTTCCCATATCTGGGAAGAGTTCAGCAGGCTAGGAGATTTTGGAGAAGCTTTAATTCTGACCATCTTCAAAGAAGATTAGATTGAATGTGGTATAAAGGGGTCTCCCTGCTCTCTGACACATGAAGGTCATCACACAAATTCTCCTCAATCACCTTCACGCAGCAGCTCATCCAGGAGTCACAATGTGAATTCAATTCATCTGAAGGCACAGTGGTCATAATGTTCACAGCAAGACAAGTCCAAGAAAAATGTAAAGACAACAATGGTCTTTATAGACAGCCACCTTAAACTTCATAAAGTCCTCAACCTCACAAAGACACTTGTGAATTGGGAGAGATATGGAACAACCGCCTCATATTATTCCCTCTGCTGCATAGCAATATGCATGCTCTGTTCCTCACTAATGGGTCCATCACAAACCAATATATGTGTCCAAATTGGGGTCAAACAACATTGTGCCATCACACAGGTATTCTTCTCCAAATTTCTTGCTGTAACACTCCATCTCCATGATGTTTCCTACTTTAATGGTGTTTCTCTACAGGATGAATGCGAAACTGTTCAACCTGTGTTGTTGCCAGTCCAAAACCAAGATCAGCCCAAATGTAAATTGAAAGGTCAAACTCCAAAACATCACTTATGTGTATGTAAAGGTGTATGAGAAAGGCCCTGAGTTAACCATTCACAATTCAAAGTTTCTCTACCAGCCTGCTCCCATTGTGCAACACTATCCCTGACCTAATACAATTCAACACTGTCCCTGATCTAATAAGACAGCCAATGGACAATTTGTTAAACCCTCATACCTTTTGGGGCCTCCTTTTAGTGAGGGCACATATTGATCAAATTCAACATTGCCTCTGAGATGCCAGCACAGCCTTTCATCATCTGAAGCACACAGGGCAAAATCTGAAGGGTCTGAGTGAAATGGATCATGGCTAGATGGGTGATAGAATAGGTAGAGAAGTCTAGTGAGGTGCATCTTACATTGAGATAAACTGACCTCATCTTTTAAACTTCTTACAAGCAATGAAGTGATATTATCCCCGGTTGCTGCACATTGCCAACTGATGACAATTCACGCTTAAGGTCCTTGTTAAGAGCCCAATCCAACTCAATATTCAGGCTATGACCTTTGAAATATGCTGAAAAATTAGTCATTGGGAAAAGCTGTCATGGAAATAAAAGCAGATTTTGCAGATTAACTTGCCCCGTACTCCAAATGATTTCCATTTTGCCCACAACCAAACTCCAGATCGTGATGCACAAGCAGTGGTTCCTCACAGCTTTGCACCATGGACATTGGCACCTGAGTTGCTGGTAGCCATCACCACCATGCTGCCATCTGTTCAATGCACTGGCATTGTGGCTCCAAGCCCCGAATGGTCTATCGAGGCACCGAGTACAGCAGTGTACTGCAGCATCGGGCACAGATACTGCAGAGGGACGTTTGCATAATTCAGGCTGTCTACCAAAACTGCTCCACTGATCTCTAAGCATGCATTCATTTGGTACCTTCTGCATGCCCATAGCATGCATACCTTACCTTGCCCTGTTGTGCCCTGCACTGACAATTGGCACAGTCACAAACCAGAAAGGTAAGACAAGGACATGTACATCTTGCCACATTACCCAGCACCCATATCGGAAGGCAGCAATGTTTGTGCCAAACACTATCTGTGTGAGGCAGCAGACAGCTTATGGTACTTAAGCCTCGTGGAGCTGGGAAGATCATTGACCTTCCTTCTGCACTTCTGCCCTAGTGCTCGTTATCCTGGAAATGATACTGGTGGCCATCTCCAACCAGGCTGGCATCGTCTGTTGGCATGGGCTCCTCTGGTGATTTTCCCTGGAAGAACATCTCTTCACTGCACCACATTCATCAGGACACCCACTGGGTCCCTCTAAGTGGTGTGTTGCCAGCCTCCCCTTCCCTACCATCCATCCTCATTGCTTGCACAACAAGGCAGATGCCGAATGACAGCAATACTCCTGGTGAGCAGCAGGGCCTCAAAAACAGTATGGCTACAATAGGTGCTGATGTTACAGAAGCTGAGTGATGAGTTCTTTTGGGAATGGCATGTGATAACAGAAGACAGAAACAGGACTTGATAAGTATCATAGGGGCAAGAATGGCAATAAGTGTGACACGTTTGATAAGATTTGGTGGAAAATCTCACTCTGTCTCACAGCAAGAATCACTCCATCAAACCCGGTGAGACTTGGATTTAGCCAAAACCCCAAAAGATTCACTCCATATTTTTAATAATTAAGACCTCCAATCCTGAACTCATTGTCCAAAGTGCTGCTCGTCCTTATGAATGTGTTGGAGAGATTACAGCATGTTGCTCAAGGCCCTAAAGAAATATTATCAGTGAAGCCTCCACAAAATCCTATAAATTAAATGGCAGGATAGATACTAAAATAAGTCCTGATTTTGGCGAGAGGTCTGAATAACTAGTCAGACTTTGGGTAGATGGTAATATAATTGCTCTGAGAATTTTTTCTGACCTTCACTGATGGGAGCAGAGTGTTTCATGTTTTAGCAATGGAACCTAAAAAGACAACATGTATCTGCACAAATCTATACCTCATTGCAATAATCTTGAACAGGGTGCACTTCGAGAAAAGAGAGAATTTGCATATTTGTAGCACTTTCAATTCCTAATGATGTGCTGAAATGATTTTTAACTAATAAAATATTTTTGAAATCTAGCCACTATTGCTTTGTAACAAAAAGTAGTACACAGGAGAATCTCTGAATCACAATGCGATTACGATCAAGGGAAGACGACTTGTTGTGATGCCTGGGAAAGCCATTTCTTTCTACTTCAAATAGTGCCATAGAGACCTTTTGCCATCATCTAAATGGACAGATGGGGCCTCAATTATTACACATCAGAAGGGCAGCACATCCTTAGCACTACAGCAATGTGTCAGCTGGGGCTTGCACTCACAATCTTGTGACTCGAGGGGCGTGTTTGCACTGGATCAAGCTGACACAGGAGCTACAGCAGTGATGACACAAGGACATTTGTAAATTGTTTATCTGCATGCTGTTATAGCATCCTGACTTGGAAATGCATCACTGGTTTTCACTGTCACTGGGTCAAAACCCTACAATTCCCTCCCTAAGGGCTTTCTGGGTCAACTTATAGCAGGCAGACTGCAGTCAAGAAGAAAGCTCACCACCACCTTCTCAAGGGTAATTTTGGATCGGCAATGAAAATGCTGGCTCGCCAGTGACACTGTCCCATGAGTGAATGAAAAAAAACCCAATGTCCTCTCACAGACTAGCATTGAGGCATTAGTTATTATCAATCATCTGGGAGGGCCACATTTTCTGCATACCCTATACAAAACTTTCAAAACAAGCTCTCCACTCCAAGCTCCATCCTGGTAAATATCCAATATTGTACCAAGTTATGCCAGAGACAATCCAAACCAGAGAAGAAATATTGGTGGAGTTTCCATCTTTAGCATCTCTGATAGGCCAAGCACAAATAGTAGGAGGAGTGTATGAAATTCCAAGCATTTCACCCACCCACTTCTTCAAATACTACCTGCCCTCTCTTTGGCAGGGCATGGATTCAGAATTGGGCTGTTTAGTCACCTCAAGCGTCGCGGTCATCGATTTGGAAGAATGTCATTTTTGGCCTTGAGGGACTGGCTGAGAAGAAGATATGGTCATAGAAAATTCAGCAGTGGTGAATAAACGTTGCAGTTTATAACAGTTTTGGTATAGACAGGGGATAAATGAAAAATAGCTGTACTTATTAAGAATAGTACAGAGGCAGGAGAAAAAAAACTTTTCATAACTAATAGCAAGACAAAAATAGAATCCATATAAATACAGATGAAAGATAATAAAGAATCAATCACACCAACAGGCGTATGCCACAGACAAATAATATGGGAAGGGGGTGTGGAGGAAGATATATGCAGACTAATTCAGGAATTGAAAAGAAACGCAGAAAACAAGGTTGAGGGGGTGAACGTGGAGGTATTTGTTACAATTGCCATGTTAAGTGGACAGAAGTGATTGGTAAAGTGGATAAGAAATTAAAGTTCATACAATGTAAATGGGCCTACTTTCTAATCTGAGATGTATATGAAGAAAAATTGCTTGGCTACTGAATCTAACAATGGAAAGTGAACCAGAACAGATAAAGGAAGTAAAAGGGACATGTATGCAATAGAACCATAGATTTGATGTTGATCACCTTATATAATGTGCTTTATGGTAATAATAGAGAATTACATAATTATGACACAAATATTAGAGGAAAGCTCTTTTTTTTCGACAAGCTCAAAATAGAACTTGGAAAACAGATTAGCAATCCACCATGCAGAACATGGACTGGAAACATTTTAAAAATGTCCTCAACAACGTGCAGGGAAAAATATATCACGCTGAGCATGAGTTAGATTCTGTGGATGAGTAAACAATTATGGGAACAATTTGAGTGTTGGGAATGGAACACATTCTAAGTGTACAGACAGCAAAAAAGTTCATATAAGAAAGAATATGATGAGATGATGAAAGAAATAAATAAGACAAAGGGTTCTATGAAATTAAATTATTGATTACGCAAAATAAAAGAGTGTGGTACTCTACAGGTAAAACCACAAAAAAAGGAAGGTGTGCGAGAATATGACCATTTAGAAATAGAATAATATCAGAATGATATAAAGAGATGGCAGATGGCCCATGAAATCAGTTGTTGGTGTTTGTATTTATTTGGGAGATTGAGCAGGTAAATATTACATTGGATGATGAGAGGAGCAATAAGTACATCTAGAACAATAACATTTGTATTGAATAAAGGAGGCAATCTCAAAACAGGATGAAACCTTGGTCCATTCATCTGGGAAGAGATCATAGGAATATTACTACTCATACTTAATAGGTAATTTGAAGAAAGTGCAAGAAGACTACCAGACAGCTCATATAAATTCTCAAGAGGCCAAGAACAATCCCAGGCAGTTATAAAGCAGACAGTTTAACATCAATAGTAGAAAAACTGATGGAATCCTGACAAAAGGTAAGAAAATAACATTGGCTCACAAAAATTGTAATAAATAATCAGCATAGATTTGAAAGTAAAAACTTATTTAAGCAATACTAGTGAATGTATAAGGAGAAAACAGAGTTACAAATATAATGTAATAGAGCTATTTAACTGGACTTATAAACTGTCTTCAAAGGTATACATAGAACATAGAACAATACAGCGCAGAACAGGCCCTTCGGCCCTTGATGTTGCACCGACCTGTGAACTAATCTAAGCCCATCTCAAAATCATCCCAAAACTATCCCAAAATCATCCATATGCTTATATAGGGACTGTTTAAATGCTCCTATTGTGGCTGGATTAACTACATTGGCAGGCAGGGCATTCCATGCCCTTACCACTCTCTGAGTGAAGAACCTGCCTCTGACATCTGTCTTAAATCTATTACCCCTCAATTTGCAGCTATGCCCCCTCATACAAGCCAACGTCATCATCCTAGGAAAAAAACTCACTGTCCATCCTATCTAATCCTCTGATCATCTTGTATGTCTCTATTACATCCCCTCTTAGCCTTCTTCTCTCCAATGAGAATGAATAGATCAGATAAAGTTGAGTCAAGGAAAATTGCAAAAGTCGTGGAATTTTATGCATAAATGAATATCAACGTAAACACATCTCTATAATCTTTTAGGAGTGGCTCAAAACATCAATATGTACCCTGATTTACATATTCCAGAGACTCAGCAATTGTGTCAGGTAGGCATCCTATACAGAGTGACGCTAACTCTGAGTTCAATTCCCTCACTGGCTGAGGTTACGCTGAAGGACTCTTCTTCTCAATCTCTCCCATAGTCTGAGGCATGTTGATCCTAAGGTCCTCAAAAACAATCCCTCATCATTCATATTTCATCCAAATAACAAGAACACATTCTATTCTTTTCCATGTCCACTGTAGCAATCAGACTAGAAAGTTAATTTATCTTATGTATATCTTATCTGCAAACACCAATAGATGACACACTACATTTGTTGCCAACCTGAAGACTGATTACATCCAAATAAATAAATCCAAATCCCACTTTGTTGTTAAAATGGATAGATCACAAATAAAGACATCAAATTCAAGGTAGTGATTTGGAAGTTGTAATCAAACGTTGGAGGTCCAGATGATGATTGTTATTGGATTTCATGATTAAAAAAAATAAATCACTAATGGCTTTTGACATCTCCACTCTTTGATTAAATTACTGTCTGGTAATAATTTCCAGATGCTCAATATTCTAAACATGGGGGGAAACGCAACTTGAAGCAATTTGGTACACATAAGAAACTTAGTAATTTGCTTGAAACATCAATATAGATATCTCCACTATTTCGGGTATCTGTCATTTAATTCAAAAGGACCAATCCACGAAATTGGCATTTGCACTCAGTATTAATTTAACATTGATGGAAGACATTTACTATTTTCTCAAAATTGTAAAACTACAATCAGGTGGAAATCCTTTATGTATGTTTTCCAATTAGGAAAAAAATTGCAAATTATGTTTAAAAAATGGGCACTGATTTTGCAAAGATTTTCCCCCCAAATGTCCATTCAATCTCATTCACATGTCACCAAAATGTACCATTTGCCAAGGACCAAGGCATTTAAGATGATGTTAAAAGGCATTGCTTCAAAATAAACTTTTAAAATATTAGTAAATATGTTAAATAAATGTAATTTGGTGCAGTTTAATTAGTAGCCAAAAAATGAACTAATCACAAAAATTAGCATTTCTAATCAGAGTCCACCACCCAATTTAAAACTAACTAGTTAATGATTTTACAGATTTTGTTTTTTAAAGATTCAATCCATGACAACATCTGTCAAATACTCAAGTCAGATCACATGGAACAAAATATACTTGGGGTATAATAAAATGTGTGACACTTGTACAATATAAACTACTGAATATTATTTCAACTGGCCATTTATTGTTACTACCTAAGGAAGCAGAATTGCACTTATCTGACTCATAGGTTTTTCTTTAGTAAGGCTCAATTCTTACAAATTCATATCTTGCTGTAACTGGTCATTGAAGAATAAAGGGAACTGCCCGGTTCCTAACATGTGAGATACCCAGAGAAAAAGAAATTGTATTCAATTTTAATAAATTGTTGTATCTGCTTCTGGCATTATTTTTCAAGACTTTAAAATTCCTTTTTCATCGCAACATGCATGTGCGTTGCCATGAAGGAAAATTCTTCCTACATAACATGAGCATGAACCCTGAAGAAAAACCAGTAAAACCAGCAAATGACACATACTGATCTGACTTGTCCTGTGGACTTCATTTCCTGGTTTTACTGGTTTTCACTATTGGGAAGTAACTTACTGAATATGATGGCCAAATGAAACAAAAACAGAAAATGGCAGAAATGCTCAGGATGTGGAGTCCTTCCTCAGGAATAGAATGTAACACAGATTAATTTTGCCAATGGCAAAAAAACAGAAAATGACCACAAATAAGGTATAGTGGGAAAAATAGAATGAACTGCAGAGAACCTGCTAGGTAGAGAATCCATGATGTCTAAAGGAGCTCCAAGCATAAATCAGTTGGGCTACTTAACTCAGCGTTTCATTAGTTATTTCATTTAATCTCTCCAATGTCTCTTGTCACTGTATTTCCTTCTTCAACCCAACCATCGTGCACCTCCCCCCCACGCTCCACTGTTTCTTCTGCTTTACAAAAGCAGTTCATTTGTTAAATTGTCTTGTTCTGAAAAAAATTACACTAGTAAGAGGTCAGCTTGTATCCTCTTCATGGACGTTGTCAGAATCACTTAGTGTTTCCAGCATTTTGGTTTCCGTCTTCCTTTGCACAATAGTTCTAGAATAGATGACCAAGGCCTTTCATATCTGAGCTGTGTTGCATTCTGAATTATACTTTTGTTGATGTATGTAATCTATACTCATACAAATGATGCTTTCCAACATAGCAATAACAACAGTTCCACCATACAAGACAACTCCTTAGTAGAAACTATTAGCAGAATATAAGAGTACCCAAACCTGGAAGGACAGTCTCCACTCAAAACAACTTGCATTTAGAAAGCTCAAACTTAAATCAAAATGAAGTGCAATGATAAACCATTCATTAACAGGATGCACATACAGAATCCTTTGTTTTACTCATAATTGCTAAGTTAATTTTGCCTATGAACCTGAGAGGATTTACATGGCATAGCTGCAAGCACCAGGAAGTGGAGAAGTCGACATTTCGGTATAACCCTTCTTCAGAAATTGCTGAAGAATTAGATCTGAAACGTCAACTACTCCGCCTCCTGATGCTGCCTGGCTTGCTGTGTTCTTCAGCCTTCTGCTTGTCCACTTTGCATTCCAGCATCTACGGGTTTTTTTTGTCTATAACTGCAAGCACAGCAATGAGAGAATCTAAGTCTAACAGGAAAGCCGAATCTAATTTGCTATGTAATTGCATTGAAAAACTCATTCGGGATTGGTTTGTATCTGTGCATTACTTTTCTCCATCGCTCCTGGGTATTTTTGGTAGTTCTTTAAATTTTCAGGATAAAGACATGTAACTATTTGACTGTTTTTTTGCCATGTGCGTTTGAAGATAATGATTGATCATTAACTGATAAACCTAAAATACCATGATTACTCACCTTTGTTCCAGTTGTGGGTACAAGTCCAACTGCTCCCATGTAAGTGCTGCCAATTGTTTTGATTTTCTCTATATCCTTATAGCATTCCTTGTCCATTAACTTTTACACAAAAAAAATGGAAACACATTTGAGAGTTACTAATTAAGAGTTCTGAACATATATGTTATAAATTTATACTTTTATCAAATAGAAAAGGTTAATATAGAACTAAATGTACCTCATCGAAGTCAGCTATTATTTCATTCAAGAGGCGCAAGCATTCAACTCCCATGTTATTACCATCAAGCTCAATATAAAAGTCATTAAAATTAGGAATTGAGGCAAACATCACACCCACTTGTGAATATGACTGGTAGTAGAGATCCTGCAATGAACAACACACAGAGATTAAGTTTAACATTAGATCAAATGTATTTTTGAAAAAGAGGAGATAACATATGTGTCCCCTTGAGAATATGCCAAGGATAAAACAGTTTGCTCTTGCTGACGTCTCAGAGCATGCACAAAAGCAGAGCTATCTCTCAAATATATTTAATCAAATTTTGTGAAATATCTAAAAGTCAAAAAGAACTATCAGATGTACACTGTGAAAGAAAAATAAAGTTTCAAACTTAGTAATTTAAAAAAAAAACTGGCTTAATATTAGGTATGCCAAAATAATTCAGCATGCACAATAATTAGTCAATTTTTAATGGTGGATCATCTGGATCATTGGTATCTGCAAATATATTCGCAAAAATAAAATAGGATTGTCAGAGAGAGGAATTATATCAAACAATCAAGAACTCTGCTACGTGGAGTTCAAGGCGTTGGACTTTTTTTCTGTATTGCTGTAGACAGTTGAATGTATTACGACTGTGATGTTTCATACGTGGTTAATTTCAATGCATATCGATGTAACTGGAAGATGGATAATAGCATTGTAGTTACTGCACTACTCCAGTAGAGGTACTCGCAGTTACAGTAGTACTTCGATATCAATGCAGAATCTTAAATAGTTTAATATTCCTTGATCTAGGATGAACTAAATCTGAAATCATATCATTTCTTCAACTACAATAACTGTCAACCCTGACCAAGTATTGATCATTCCTTCTGTACTGTACAGATGTTATATCCCCATTCAAAAGAAAAAATGGAAGAAATATAAACCCATTAACCACAGGGCAGTCAGACTATGAGGAGATAATTTGCAACAAAATTGATCGCCACTTTAAAAACTGGATTTAACAGATGACAGCCAGAAATGTATTTGGTGGGGGGGTCCAGAACTAGAGGGCATAGGTTTAGGATGGAGAGAGGAAAAATGTAAAAGGGACCTAAGGGGCAACTTGTTCACACAGAGGATGCTATGTGTATGGAATGAGCTGCCAGAGGAGATGATGGAGGCTGGTAAAATTATAACATCTAAAAGGCATCTGGATGGGTATTTGAATTGGAAGGGTTAAGAGAGATGTGGGCCAAGTGCTGGAAAATAGGACTAAATTAGTTTGGATATCTGGTTGGCATGGATGAGTTGAACTGAAGGGTCTGTTTCCATGCTGTACATCTCTATGACTCTATGTTAAAGGTGAATACATTATAACATGTGCAGGAGATCATATGGTGCATCAAACTTGCACAGCCATTCAGGACAATCATGGCTGATCTTTGGCATCAACCTCATTTTCTTGCATGCTCCCATATCACGTGATTTCCAAAAAGGCCAAAAAGAAATGGCTTTCAAACCTTAAACACATTCAATGCTGAGTTACTCATAACCCTCTGAGATAGAGAATTTGAAAGATTCACAACTCATTAAAAGAACACCTTCCTTCTCATTTCATTCTTCAGTTATTGTGCCTTTATCTTGGAACTGTGACCTTTTGTTTTACATTCTCCATCCAGGAGAAACACCGTCCCATTGTTTACCATATCAAGATCCTTCAAAATCTTGTATATTTCAATGAGATCAACTCTCATTTTTCTAAACTTTGAGGAATATGGACCTGATTTAATCAGATTCTTATTTAAGAATAACCTTCTCATCCCAGGAAGTAAACTTGTGAACCTTTGTTTCACCAATACCAGTGGGTCTTCCTTAAATAGGGAGACCAAATGGGCACTTTCACCCAAGCTCTGTGCAATTGTAGCAATTCTTTGTTTTTGCACTCCAATCATCTTAATAAATACCACCATATCATTTGTCATTCTAATTGCTTATTTTACCTGCATGCCACGATATCTTCCTTTATTTAGTACAAACAGGTATCCTCAGAACATTGGCATTTAAAAGTTTCATATTACCTAAAAAATATTCTGTTTTTCTATTCTTGCAACCAAAGTGGAAAACCTCACTCTCTCATGTTGCATTCTGTCCGCCATCTTGTTACCGACTTGCTTAACCCACCGGTATGTCTCTAAAACTCTTTTTGTGTCCACTTCACAGTCTGCATTCCCATCTAGCTTTGCATCATCAGCAAACATTACTTTTTCTCTTCATTTCTGTCTCAAACTAATTTCAGGGCTTATTTGCTCTTGAAGACTTCAGGAACATTTGTGACCATTAAATGTTAATACAATAGGTTATATATTTTAAATCAAAATTTTATATTTTATTGCATTACAGACATAAATATATGTCCACAAAAATAATTATTATGTTATTTAATTTTTTGAAACTCTAAACAAAGTGACAGCTGTAAAATGACAGACATGGCTGCATATTCAAGAGATGGATAAAAAAAAACTCACTCATGAGAGGGTTAACAACTGTATCAAAGCTGATATTGAAATTTGGCCCTCTAGCTGGTACTCTGGGGATTACACTGCTAAAAATAGCAAGTCTTCAGAAAGCACAAAGATTCTATGTAAGAAATAGGCAAAGCTAATGACTAATCCCTGCATAGGTCTTAAATTAAGTTACAAATTCTTAGAATCAGTCTTCTTGGTAATGATTCATGTTTAATAAAGTAATTTGGTATTTTATTTCGATAAGCTCTCTCTCCTTGAATCTAATATATTCAATGGGTTTTAGATAAGGCAAAATAAAATAAACTGAATATTTCCTGTTCACAGCTCAACATGCTGTGACAAAAGAGAATTATGACTGTTCAGTTAAACAAAACTCACAGTCAATATTGTGGATCTGTTATGTACAGTGCGATCAAAACCTTGCTGACATTTCAAAGAACAATCATTTGTTGAAGTAGCAAGATGATTTTAATACTCAGGTTTCTCTCACCATATTTCGTGGATTGGACAACAAAAAATGTTGTGCAACATGTGCTGGAAGTAAATTGAAGAGAATCCGCTTGTTGTCAAGTTTTACCCGTTCCATATCGTCTCTCTCTTCCTCAGCCTGAAAGGGGAAATACATGTGTTGGTGGCTCCACTAACTTATAATGAAGAGTTCATGATGACCAGTGAGACAAACATTACAAACTGTATCTGAGAATGCATGAATAAACGAGGTTATGTCATTGTTAAACATACAAGATTCTTAAGGGGCTTGACATGGTAAATGCAGAGAGGTTGTTTCCCCCTTGTGGGAGAATCTAGGGCCAAAGGACATAAGCTCAGAATAAAGGGCTGACTCAGTTAAGATATTGATGAGGGGTAATTAAGAGTACTCAAGGCTGAGAAAGACAATTTTTAATCACCAAGGTAATTAAGAATTATGGGGAAAAGGCAGGAAAGTGGACTTGAGGATTATTGGATTGACCATGATGAATGAACCCTTTGATATGCCTCTGATTTTCATCCTCATATGAAAAACTAGGCCTTCGATATCTATGTGTTTTAATGAACGTTAAGCTCAAATTTAACTTTGATTCAATGTAAAATGTATTCAAATTTGCTCCAAAAGATGGCCTTATAGCACTGGACAGAGCTATTGGTGGTCATGTTGCAAAGTCACCACGAACTACCACTGCATAGGGCTCAAAGGAAAAGCTTACCAACACTTCAAAATCACTCATTCAACTGTCAAGGGAGCGAGCTGAATTAGTCTTCAGTATCATCAAATAGTTCATGCAAAACAATCAGGGACTCTATCCAAATGTATAAATAGGAAACAGGTATTTGGGAAGCAATGGCTCAAAAACACAATCATTTCAGGATCTGTTAGATACACACACAGACCTGTACTCCATTTCCCCAGACATTGATCCTCAGGACTGATAACATGGCAACAGGGAGAGAAGAAGCCTGGCACATACTCCATGTGCACCTTCTTCACAAGGTGACAGACAGTACCAACAGGGTGAAGAACCACACGTAGGTCCCTCACGAGTCTCCTCTCAGGGTACTCCAGCGGTGGTTGGACCCCCACATTCACATTGCTTGCCCCTCCCTTTGACCCTATCAGCACTATCAGTCCATCAAGGCTGCCTAGATACAAATGACCCTGGAGTTATCACAGCAAGCCTCCAGTGCCAACGGGCTTAATGCTGAGTGGGGTCCCTTCACCCCTGCTGCATAACCTAGAACTACACCAAGATGTATGAGTAGTGAAAGATATTAGAGAAAAGATGGTCTGTTGAAGGCATATTAGTGTGGTTGCATCCATTTTCTTTTCAGCTATATGAGCTTCCAAGGCTGTGCTTGACACTGCCTGCCAGAACCTGAAACCAATGACACAGCCAGCATGCTCATCCCCATGTGCACAACCTTGGAGAGGCTGTGTGCACACAGAAGGAACATAAGTAGGGAGTCTGTTGTGATCACTTGGCTGGACAGCTGGTTTGTGATGCAAAGTGACAGCAACAGCCTGGGTTCAATTCCTGCACGAGCTGAGGTTACCATGAAGGACTCTCCTTCTCAACCTTCCCTTCTACCGAGGTGTGACGATCCTCAGGTTAAACTCCACTAGTCATCTCTCTCTAATGAGAGAGCAGCCTGAGGGTCTGGTAAGACTACGGTGACTTTACCTTTCCTCCTCTTGCCCAGGTTACAGTTCTTTCGAACTGGGAAGCTGATACTGTTCCAGCTCACTTAGGCTTCAGCTGTGATTTTTAAACTAAGATTTCACTTTCTTGTTAATTTCCTGGTAATTTGTTCATAGGAACAGATTAGTTTGAGAAAATACGTGACAAAAATGGGATCCCAGGGATAAGTGACTATTGTGATTTTCACTGGCACCCTCCTTGACTCAAGTGGAGGGCTATTGCATATCATCTCTGAAATGTGTAACGCATTAACTAATGGTCGTTGAAGCTCAGGACTAGTCTGCAGTTCCTCAATTCCATTAAAGGAGCAACAAGACTTTGAAAATATTACTGCCCCCAAGGATAATTTATTCTAGTCATAACTTACAAACTTACCTTATTCTAAAGCATTCTATCCCTTGGGGTGTCATGGTAGCTGAAACTTTATTGCTGGAACAGCACAGCAGGTCAGGCAGCATCCAGGGAACAGGAGATTCGACGTTTCGGGCACAGGCCCTTCTTCATTTCCTGAAGAAGGGCCTGTGCCCGAAACGTCGAATCTCCTGTTCCCTGGATGCTGCCTGACCTGCTGTGCTGTTCCAGCAATAAAGTTTCAACTTTGATCTCCAGCATCTGCAGACCTCACTTTCTCCTCGGTGTCATGGTAGCTCATTGCTGGTAACAATGCTAGGGACCCAGGTTCAATTCCAGCCTTGGGTGACTGTCTGTGTGGAGTTTGTACATTCTTCCTGTGTCTACATGGATTTCTTCCAGGTGCTCTGGTTTCCTTCCAGAGTTTAAAGGGTTAGGTGCATTGGCCATGCTACATTGTCCTATTGTGTCCAGGGCTATTTAGGTTAGGCAGATTATCCATGAGGAATGCAGAGCTTGGAGGGTCGACTTGGGTGAAATGCTCTTTGGAGAGTCAGTGTGGACTTGATGGACTGAATGGCCTGCTTCCACACTGCAGGGATTTAGTGATTCTCCTTGTATGTAGCATGACACCAGGCCACAGCAAAGGGGCAGTTGGAAATCTTTATTTCTGTATTTTTGAGCTTATTTATACAAAGAAAACATACTTGAAACACCATTCCTTATATTGGCAGATGCTGTGAACATTTAATGTACTAAATGGTGAATTTGTAAACTGAGACAATGTAGAAAGATACATAATGTGGAATCCACATTCAAGGGGGAATCAAGATTTTGCATAATGATGGTTCTGGTTGCTGTCGTTGTGGGTATGTTTGAGAGAATGCATTAGAGAAGCTGCATTAGGACCCTGTTCAAAATGACTACAACTCACTGCAGCACTCCCGACCTGTGAAGGGGAGAAGAACACCTCTACAGAATCTTCATCAAGAACGGATATCCTTGCAACTTCATCCGCAGGTGCCTACCAGGCAAACAATGTGGCGAGGATATGCCATGACCCAACACAATAATCACACTAACTTGTATGAAAATGATCTCAGAACTGAGAGCCAGGCTTCTCTGACCACTGGGATTCATGACAGCCCTTAAACTGACAGCCATGCTCAGACAATAACTCACCAGGACAAAAGACCCCATACCCAACATGTGCAAGACAAACAGTTTACAAGATTACATGCAAAGACTGCATGAAATACTATGTAGGACAAACAGGCAGACAACTAGCAATCCGCATCCACAAACACCAACTAGCCATTAAATGCCATGACCAGCTGTCCCCAGTAGCCATACACACAGACAACAAGGATGACAAATCCGACTGGGACAACACAACGATCATAGGACAAGGAGAAAGTGGAAAATCAGAGTCAAAAAGTGTGGTGCTGGAAAAGCACAGTAGGTCAGGCAGCATCCGAGGAGCAGGAGAGTTGATGTTTCTGGCATAAGCCCTTCATCAGGAATGTGAGGGGGGAAGGGGCCTGAGAAATAAATAGGAGGGTGGGGGTGGGGTGAAGGTAGCTGGGAAGACGATAGGTAGATACAGGTTGGGGCGTGATTATGATAGGTCAGTGGGGAGGGCAGATCATAGGACAAGATAAACAGAGGACAGCCAGAGAATTTCTAAAAGCATGACACTCATCCACAGACTCCATCAACAAACACATGGACCCTAGACCCAATATACCGGCCACTCGAATGAACAACCAGAACTAGCAAATGGAAGCAGCAGGAACAGAACCAAAAATATTCCAGAAGGCACAGTACAGCAGCACTTCACAGGAGGCTCCAAAGCACTGAGGATGTCACCTAGACAGGGGACGAACTGTCTGCAAATCAACTTGCCAGGTCGGCGACCATACCCACAGGCAGATTTGATTGCACTGGAGAAGGCATTACCAGGATATTGCCTGGGCTGGAGAGTTTTAGTTGTGCAGAGGTTGTATAGACTGGATTTGCTTTCATCGGAGCAGAGGAAATTGAGAGGGTGCATGATGTACATCTATGAAATTATGAGGGGTGTAGATAGGACAAACAGGAAGGAACATTTCCCCTTCGTGGACCAGGGGGCATAGATTTAATGTAAAGGGCAGGAGGTTTAGAGGAGATGTGAGAAATCTTATTTCACCCAGAGAGTGAGGGAATCTGAACTCACTGACTGTTAAGGGTGGTAGAGGCAGAGATCTGCATAACACTTAAGTAGTATTTCGATGTGCACTACTAATTCCAAGGCACACAAGGTCATGTGCCGGAAAATGGAATGAGAATGATTCAGTGCTTGTTTTTGATTGGCAGAGACTTGATGGGCTGAAAGGTGCCTTTCTGTGATGTCGGCCTCTATGATTATGTAACTGTATATGTAAAGACACAAAATCAACCTGCAAAGCTTTTACACAATGAAAGATTGAAAAGCTGTTTACTTGCTTGAACCTCTCAGTTATGAAATGATATGCTATGACCTAATTTCTGAAAAAAATCCAAATGAATTCCAGTTGAAGGGATCTGGTAAAGTAAATAAAAGAGAGAGGTGATAGCATTCTAAAACATTAGATTCTTTGAAGTTCACTGACTTTTATTTCAAACCTAAACTGAGCAGTTGAAGTTGCAAAGCTTTTATATAAAATATCACAACCAATTAGGGATGACAATTTAAGTTATTTCAAGTTTTTGTAAGTGACCTAATTTAGCTTTATTGGAATTGCTTTATGACATGAATCACTTCAATTGAAAAATACATTTGTCATCACAAAGACAAAGCTGTCCTTTTCATTTATGTGTTCATTCTTCTTTGAGTGCTTACTGTCTAAACAGGAGTTGGAGGGTCACTGTTCTTCTTATTCAATAAAAGGGTTTTAGTGTGGGGATATATACAGGCATCAATCAAGGCCTGTCTGGTTAGATCACTCAAGGGTCATGGTTGATCTGTGAGGTTAGTCCAGAGAAATCAAGAAATAAGGCAATTGGGAGGACAAGGGGGTCTACTACCTTGAGGACTTATTTGTGGGGAGTGGGGTCTGCAGGTTGTGAGGAAAGGTGGATGGCCATTGTGTGGTGGGAAGGGGGTTCAACTATATTTGTTGGGAAGAACATGGTAAAGCATGTATCCAAACAGGTACATGAAGCAGTTGGGGTGGGGGTGGGGGGTTGTCAATGGTCAGGAGCATCTCGGTTTTTGAGGTGGTGGGGGTGGGCAGTATACAGCAGGGAATAGGCTGGAATGGTGGACATATGCAGACAGGTTGCTGGGCACCTGGGGTGATGCTGGGCCTACGGAATTCACAAGATGGGATATCAGAAAGTGGATCTGAAAGTTTGGGTCCTCACTGACCCATTGAGCCACAGGCTGGAAGCCATTGGCCAAAAATCATTCACTGTTGCCTTCCTTTGGATTGGCAAAAATCAAAAGTATGGAACAGAAAAGAAAATAGCTGCAGCTACACCAGGCAGGAAATTGTCTGCGAGAGAGGGGATGCAAGGCCCACCAACACAAGGCCCTTCAGATGGCACAAAATTACATGCAGACCCATGCACTGAACAGGATGCAGGTCTGCAGGAGCCCTAATATCGGACAATTCACATACATTGGCTTCCTGTGAATTGTACATTTCCCTGCTCCAGACAGTGCTGACCACTTCATTCACAGTAGCACTTTTGGACACAGTTCAGGAAGGATAGGGATATTTGAGGATGAGGAACAACAGTGCAAGCAGAGACCATTGAACCATATACACCTGGTTCCACTTGCTTGCACACACTGCAACTAGCTCTCAACATAGATAGGAGAAAGTGAGGACTGCAGATGCTGGAGTTCAGAGTCAAAAAATGTGGCGCTGAAAAAGGACAGCAGGTCAGGCAGCATCTGAGGAGCAGGAAAATCGACATTTTAGGCATAAGCCCTTCGTCAGGAATGTGCTGAAAATGGAACGAGAATGATTGTTTTTGATTGGCAAAGACTTGATGGGCTGAAAGGTGCTTTTCTGTGCTGTCGGCCTCTATGATTATGTAACTGTATACGTAAAGACACAAAATCAACCTGCAAAGCTTTTACACAATGAAAGGTTGAAAAGCTGTTTACTTGCTTGAACCTCTCAGTTATGAAATTATATGATATGACCTAATTCCTACAAACAAAATCCAAATTAATTGCAGTTGAAGGGACCGGGTGAAGTAAGTGGAAAAGAGATGGTAGCATTCTAGAACATGCAATTATTTTTAGTTCACTGACTTTCATTTTAAATTGCTCTCCTGCTCTTTAGATGCTGCCTGACCTACTGTGCTTTTCCAGTGTCACACTTTTCAATTCTCAACATCGATACCAAACCATGTAAGGATATAATATTAGGCATCATGCTGATATTGTTACATCTGCGACTAAACAGAGAGAGTCAAACAAACAGATGTTTTTCCAAATCATTAATGTAGATGGAAGCATGAGTAGCGATATACAGTATAATATCACTCCATGCCACCAACGTGCTCTTGAAAGGTTATCTTTTCTCTATATCTCCCAATACCACTCAGTGTATTCCCAGGTTCTGCAGCTTTAGTGGAGGGAACTTGCCCAGCATCGAGCCCTTTGACCCAGGAGGCTTGGTCAGGTGACTGATGTGTTTGGACAGTCCTCACATGCTGAAGGACTCCTTGATAAAGTCAAGTGGACCCTCCCTGGCCTGAACTTCGAAATGATCTTGGGGATTGGAGGGAGTTGTCAGGTAGGATCTGGCTGGAGGTGGAGGGTCAGACAACCTCTGCAGTGTCCTGAGAGGAGACTCTGTCACAATAGAATCTGGCTGAAGACTGCAAAATGACA
This sequence comes from Chiloscyllium plagiosum, assembly GCF_004010195.1. Classification (NCBI taxonomy): domain Eukaryota; kingdom Metazoa; phylum Chordata; class Chondrichthyes; order Orectolobiformes; family Hemiscylliidae; genus Chiloscyllium; species Chiloscyllium plagiosum. The sequence continues at coordinate 55,630,528 of NC_057714.1, forward strand.
ATTATCTGGTACTGTCAGGACAGTCTTGTAAAGCTGGCATTTGGAGAGATATGGACCAAACACAGGCAAGTGGGACTAGTTTAGTTTGGGTTTGTGGTCAGCATGGACCAGTTTGACCAAAGTATCTGTTTCCATGCTGTATGACTCTATGACTCTAACAAAGCATTGACAGAGGGGCAATATAGCATATCATCCTGTGAAGAACCATAATGTACTTCTCCTTTTCTCTGCCAATTCACAGGACTCAAAACTGGGGACAGTGAGCAAGCAATGAGTGGAACACAGGTGACACTTTGGTATCCCGTCTTCATATCTCCCAGATGCTTAGCAAGCTGGAAATGATGTCAAAGCTCAGAGCTGAAACAGAAGCAGGCTGAGGTAGCTACCAGCAATGATGACACCAAAGGTCCACAGATGAAAGACTGAGTGCCCAGTGATTACCACTCCTTGGTGACTGCTGTGATTTAATGTCACTATGAGAATCCAATACAGTGGTGCTATACCATGTGATAGAACATTGCATGCAAGCAATCCTGGCAGACACTTCAATGCACTGGCATGTACTGGTGCAGCTGTTGTTCACGTACAGGCAGACCCACCAGCAAGCTGGCTCAAGGGTCATCTTTGCTTATGTATTCAGTGAATCTCCTGGTATTAACCTTCCAACAGCCTGAATACCGTGATTTGGTCAATGGCAGAGACTTCCAGCAGGTAAATCCTACCACATAAAATTGCGGATTTTTTTTACCTTTGGTGATAGTTGTCATGCTCATTTAAGCTGAGTTTTCAATCTTTAATAATTCAGAATGGATGGCTTCCCTTGTTACCATGGCTATAAATTGCACTTTTGTAATGCACAGAGGAGTCAAACATTTCATAGGTCCATATGATCCTCAGCAGACTCGTTCATCTACTAGCAGCTTACTTACGCAGAATAATTTCTGTCAACAGATGCACTTAATGACCACATTTGTTCCCTAAGTGCTCAACTTAATTCTTATGGAAACCACTAACAATTGTTGCAGATGAGTGCTCCAGCCAAGTGTTGCTTTTAAGATTACCATCAGCTCCTGAGTACCTATACTATTGCTTAAAATACCCTGGATAAACATGTTTAGCTGCAAAACTAAAGTAAATTAATCAAAGAACTGTGTTTTATCGAGCAATTCTTCTGCCATTAAACCCTCTCTAAATGAAACACTGATTCTGTGGGGAGTGTCCTGAACTAAAAATCATTCAACCACATCTATGAACTGTGAGATGTCTAAAATGGTGATTGTATCCAGGGTGGAAACATGTACAACACAAAAGAGTTTGTCAGAAAATTAAAAGATAACTACACTACAAATATTAATGGTGCAGCCCAACTAGAAGCATAACAGAATTTTCAGAACGGGCTATTTTTGGGCCGGAGCCTTTCTGAAAATAACCTAAATCAGAAACTTCACTAATTTAAGTGGACTTCTGTTTTGTGGACTCAAATCAACTGGAAAATGCACCCAGACTAGTTCAGGACATTTTTAGAAGTTTAACCTTCCTTGAGAGACAAGCTTTATTACAATGTCTTCGCCAGATTCAGTTAGAATCCAGGAATGCAAAGACACTGTTCAAATGCATTACTGTATCATTGTTTCCTTGAAAAGTGAGTTAACATAATATAGGCATTATAACTAAATTGCTTTTAGACAAAGTGGATTTATTTGGTGTGCTTTCCAGGTTCCTAGCCAAAACAATTGGAGCCCAATTTATTGAAGATTGCAAATGTTTATCTTTCACTTTGTTTCTGAAGCTGAAATTTTTACAGTCAAGACCGAGTTCCCAGTGTAGAAACTGGGTTCTAATATGAAGGAAAATGTATTATTAGGCCTGATTGGTTAGTAATTCTACCTGCTTGCCCTTCTCAATTGGAGATATCTATCTCAGTTTTGAAATGATCTTTGAGACTGATTGGAGAATAACTGTCTGTATGAAACCATTAAGCAAGTCTAAAGGAAATACACGGAGATGTGACAATCTGAGAAGGGGGAGTGCGATGAGCAGAATTTGGAGGAAGGAATCATCCAAGAACAAAAAGAGATATTGCTGTCACTTGAGAGGATTGACTTCCAGGAGAAAGTGAGGCCTGCAGATGCTGGAGATCAGAGCTTAAAAATGTGTTGCTGGAAAAGCACAGCAGGTCAGGCAGCATCAAAGGAACAGGAGAAGGGCTTATGCCCGAAACGTCGATTCTCCTGTTCCTTTGATGCTGCCTGACCTGCTGTGCTTTTCCAGCAACACATTTTTAAGGCTTGACTTCCAGGCCAGAATGAAAATTGCATCTGGGGTGGCACAGTGGTTAGCATTGCTGCCTCATAGCACCAGGGTCCCAGGTTCAATTCCAGCCACGGGCGACTGTTTGAGTGGAGTTTGCCCGTTCTCTCTGTGTCTGTGTAGGTTTCCTCCGGGTGCTCCGGTTTCCTCCCACAGTCCAAAGATGTGTAGGTCAGGTGAATTGGCCATGCTAAATTGCTCATAGTGTTAAGTGCATTAGTCAGAGGGAAATGGGTCTGGGTGGGTTACTCTGCGGAGGGTCGGTGTGGACTTGTTGGGCTGAAGGGCCTGTTTCCACACTGTAGGGAATCTAATATAATCTAAAAAACCTTCTCAATGTTAATGAGGGATCAACTACCATTGCTGGCATAGCCAGTATCATTCAAACTACATGAAAGAACATTTTGGAAACCTGCTGTCATCTTAGAAGGTTCTTCAGGAACTTTCAGAGATTTGGGGATCCCAGGTTAGCCCTGGAAAATCCTCAGTTGTATGTCTATCTGTTGTTCGGATACAAGGGATTGGGAAATGGAACCATTCAAATTCTGGTACCAGCAGCAAGCCATCACTCAAATATTATCCCAATTAAAGCCTTAAAGCTTCTCACCTCTATAGCTCAACTGTGCTGGGAATAGAGGAGAGGGGAGGGATAATGTGGGGGAGGGGGTACGCATGCACCACTTCAGTGGGGATAATCATACTCTTTCATAACACATGTTCTCAAAGTTCTAAAGCAGAGGTCAGGATGATATTTGCATTTCTGTTGACCTGCAGTTTCACCTCCAGTGGGCCAACCTGGATTTGACAGCATGAGGAGGCTAGTTTATTCACTATGTTTTTCCCAACTCTATTTACACCACCTTGCAATGCCTCCAGCTTCTCTCTACTTTTCATCTGCTTCTTCTTCCTTCATAATCTCATTGAATCATAAAATGATTAAAGAGTTGCCCCTAAGCCTTTTGTTTGGTTAGATTAGCCTTTAGGGTGCAATTCACTCAAAATTAACTAAACCAGCACAATTGATCATGGAATTTTGAAACAAAATTATGTCCGGTACAAGTGGAGTATCAGTAAAGAACAAAGAACAGTGCAGCACAGAAACAGGTCCTTCAGGCCTCCAAGCCTGTGCTGACACATTTTGTCCTTCCATACTAAAACTGTCTTCACTTACAGGATCTGTATCCATCTATTCCCTTCCTATTCATGTATTCGTCCAAGTGTTTCTTGAATGCCGCTATTGTGTCTATTTCCACCACTTCCTCTGGCAGTATGTTCCAGGCACTCACCATCCTTCGTGTGAAAAACTTTGCCTCGCACATTTCTTTTAAACTGCCCTCCCCCCACCCCCCAACACCTTGAACCTGTGTCCTCTATTAATGGATCCCTTCACCTGAGAAAAAAGCCCCATTCTATCATGCTATTCACAATCTTCTGAACTTCTATCAGTTCGTTCCTCAACATCGCCCCTGCATTCCAGTGAAAACAAATCCGTCTATCCAACCTTTCTTCATTGCTAAAATCCCCAAACCAGGCAACATCCCGGTAAACCTTTTCTGGACCATTTCCAGAGCACCCACATCCTTCTGGTAGTGTGGTGACCAGAAATGTACATAATATTCAAAGTATGTCCAAAATGAAGTTCCACAAAGTTGCAGCAAAACTTGCCTGTCCTGATACTCAATGCCGCTTCCAATGAAGGCAAGCATGCTATAAGCTTTTTTCACTCCTTTAGCTAATCTGCACTGTCACCTTGTGTAATCTGTGGACCTGCATAGCCAGATCCCTTTGCATATCAAAATTACTAAGGGTTCTGCCTTTCACTATGTAATTTCCATCTGTACTTGACCTTTCAAAATACATCACCTAACATTTGTCTGGATTAAACTCCACCTACCATTTTTCTGTCCATGCCTTCAACTGATCTATATGCCACTGAATCCTCTGACAATCCTCCTCAGTATCCACAACTCCACTAATCTTTGTATCATCTGCAAACTTACTAATTAGACAGTTACATTTTTCTCCAAATCATTTATGTACACCATGAACAGAGATCCCAGCACTGATTCCTGAGGAACACCGCTAATCACAACTCTCCATTCCAAAAAGCATCCTTCCACTGCTAAATTAGTATGCGTTTTAAAAAACTGCATTAGTTAGAGAAAGTCCTGTCTTAAGCTGGCCATATCTCCAGATTGTATTAATCACCGTGGCATTGGTTTTCCTTATTGCTCGTTTGCAGGCTTTCCTGCAGACTCTTAAAGCAAATTTGATTTTGTGGAACAGAAAGACATGAAACAGCATTATGGTGAAGGTTCATAATGCATCATTACATTTTCCTCACTGTATTATTATTCAGTGCTTGAGTTCAAAAGTGGAGGAAAGATGTTTAATGTTAATTTTGATACGTAATTCTCTGTTGTGTGTATTAAGGTGGAGGAAAACATGGGATTGAATCTGACCAGAATTCGATGAAGTGTAATTTTTGGTGAATATTATGAAGAGTTTCTCTTTACAAGTCGCACTGGGTCTTCTTGCACGATTGGTTCCAAACGTGCCTCCTTGTCTTTGCAGCAAATCCCTATGGCACCCTACTCATCAAATTCTCCCACTTGCTGTAAATGGAAGTACTTGCCACTGCCAGGACCTCCCAGTACTATGTTTAATGCCCAGCCATGTGCCCCAGTCAAGGTCTGGGACAGTCCAAATATGCCTTTCATCGTGCACGTAGAGGGAGAGCAAGCACAAACCCTTGCTTCTCAGGCACATAGATGGCATCACTAACACGTGCCTGCACAATCTCACATTGTTTAGGATCAAAGCTTACCTGTCCTTAGCTAAATCCCATCTCTCAAAGTCAGTGCTACTCTGTCCATTGTGCCCATTGCTGTCTAGCGTCTTATCATTGTTCAATGTGGGTTCATTACATAAAGGAAAACTTTAAAAAAAAAACTTTCACCTTAATTCTGCGACAGTAGAAGTGAACAATAAACAGATATACAGAAGCTAAATGTTTCTTGGAACAGAAACAAAGGACTGTTTGCTTTTGGAGCAGCAACAATTTTACATATGCTGAATAAGCAATGTACCCAACTCTCACCTACTGAAAGAAAGTGAGGACTGCAGATGCTCAAGAGTCAGAGTTGAAAAGGGTGTGCTGGAAAAGCACAGCAGCTCAGGCAGCATCCGAGGAGGAGAGTCAACGTTTCAGGCATAAGCCGCCCTTCATCATCTACTGAAACCAAGTGTCAAAGAAGTCCTTCTCTGGCTTGTAGTGTCTGATGCTGTAATGTTCCATCAGGCTCAAGGTTATATTCCTCCTGCTCAAAGTTCTCATTTCCTCCTCCTACCTCTTTCCCCCAGCTCTTCAGCCTCCATCACACCCTCTCTTTGCCTGCACCAGTTATGAAGAGCACAAGATGCAGGGATTAGACTGCATTATCCATCCAGAAGGTATTGTAAGGTCACACCTCCAGACCAATTTAAATATCAGGTTCTTCTTTCTTCAGAGATCTTTGCTCTGCTCCACCATGGCCTTAGTTGAAGAATAGATTGCACCAACCCAGTCAGGGTTTCTGTAATGCTATCATTAGCCACGGTCACAGAGAGTAGCCCTTGATTCACAGTTCCCATCCTTATGATGTATCCAACCCTTGTAATGAAGCAGGGAATCTTTCCCTAAGAGATAGGCATCATGTCAGCTCCCAGGCTACCTGCTGCAGATGTGAGACTAATGATCACAGATGACATGCATACTGATGGAATAGAAATGTTTTCTATTGATAAAGCCTGCTGAGATATGATCTGGATAATGTAACATGACTGAGAGATCCCACAAAGCTGTTTCCTTGGAAGGAGCCTGTTGCTTAAAGTTTTAGTGTCATCTTAACAGCTACTGAGTTGGGATGGTCACACATACACTCAGGTCACAGCGGAGTGTCCCAGGGCATCCTCAGTCTGCGCCAACATAATACCTTGCTCAACTGGAGGTAAGGACCTAAAGGACGATAGACTCTGTCCCTGCTGTTCCTCCTGCACATTTGAGGGAACTTTCAGCTGCAATCTCTTCATGGTGAGGTTGCTTGACAGATGCTGTAAGTTGTTGCTGGTCCTGGAGCATCTGATGCTCCATTATCTCTCTTCGTCTCTGTCACACCATAATCCCTGCTGTGGCTGGATCCATCAGTCACACTTGCAATGAACCTCAGAGGTACAAAAGAGACACAATAGGTCCTTAGGACCGTGAACAGTTGACATTTGTGTCACGCTCACAGGACAGTTTGGCATACGGCTCCATGCAGCACTCTGATACGGAGGGCCATAGAATGACATCTATAAGAAACATTGATGTGGGTCTTTATTCTGAGGAATACAGCACAGTCATGTCACAGAGACACAGGAGACAATTGTTAATATTGTATGAGTACTAACATCTTCTCTTCCCAGGCCTGCATCCCCCCAAAAACAGCATCCTTGCATAAAACAGCATTTGATGAATTCTTATAATTCAGGGTGAGAAGGAATCAATTCCATACCCCAGTCAAGTTAAACTTTTAAAGTTATTTGTGATTACCTCTGCTTCTATCTTGAAAAACACTGATCCCATTCAATTTGGGTGTGTTTGCAATCGTTTTCCATTTCCAGAGTGCATTAATGAGTCATTGGAATCTGGAAAGCAACACAAATTGTCCTTGGCACAGTAAGTTTCAGGCTCAGCCTGGTCATCAAGGCTGGCTCTCCCTGCACCTCCAGGTCCCTTCCTTTCTGACACTCCCTGACCAAACCATCAGTATTGATCCTCCACATGTTCTCACACACCACCTGGAATTACATTTTAAAATATCAACACTGCCCCCTGCAGCTTGGTCCATCAGTTTAGTCTGCTCCCCGTTGTGCTGCAAGGTCCTCCAATGAGGTCCTGATGGTAGTGTTCATTAATAATCCCCCTTCCCATAGAATCCCAAACCCTCAAATGCACTATTGTCTCCCCAAATTACATATCTAATTTCTTCCATTCTCAATTTTTGTCATTTCTACATTCTAACTTGCCTCATACCCTCCAAAGTAAGTTCTCCATGTTTTCCTAATATATCTGTGTCTCCTGATACCTTGTCTTGACTTTCACTGGCCGTGGCCCACTGCACTGACCAAAATGAATGGACAGCCCCAATCAATGAATGATCAGACCCCTGTCTGATCTGTGTGCAGCTTCTGGACTTATTTACCACCAGCCTCCAAACTGAACGCATTGGACATACAGACTGACCATGGTGAACTCCCTAGGCTGTAGTCATATGGACGTCTGACCATTAATGTCCAAGCTCCCAACAGACTGTGACGAAGGGGCCCTGCTGAGATTAGGCAATCCCCTGTTAGGGAATCTGAAAGGTGTTAATATTGAGGAGTGCATTAAGCACTGCCAAATATGGTGTTCTCCAATGGACTCAGTTTGCTGGAGGACAGGGGCAAGATAGCTTTGTATCTCAAAGGAATAAAACCTAACATTGAGATCTCCCTCATACTCTCAGTGACAATATCTATTATACCATTGTAACTTGCATCTAGTTGCTATCATACAGTAAACTACATCATGTTTAAGGTAAAAGTCTCTTCTTAACAGACTACCTGGTGTTTTTTTCCCTCTACGATACTAGGTTAAACAGGCTGTGTAGAACCCTATCAGGAAAAATAATGTTCACAGCAAATCTACCAGATGGATCTTACATCATGATAAGCTGTGGTGAATATTTATTTTGCAACATGATGGCAAGCAATACAGACTCTATTTAGTTGCAGCATGCAAAATGCTAGCAGTCATGAAGATCAGAAAATTATTCAGTTATATCCTTCAGAAGGCTGCCTGACAGAAAGTTAGCAGCTGAAGGAGCTGAGCATTTAGAGACCTAAATTCTAGGGCATGAACGAACAAGGAAGATTCAACAATTGATGCCAAAAAAGGCCTCCCATTTCAGACCTGGTGAGAGATGTCTAACAGGGTGTGAGAGCTAGGAACTCTATTCAGCTTGATCACATCAACTTACATTGAATGTTGATGATGTGTGGGAGAGATAACGGAAATTGAAAGCTCCTTATGTGAGAGGGGAAAACATTTTTAAAATAAAGCATAACTTAGTTGGGAAAACTAGAAGTAAGCGGAATACTTACAGCTGAGAAAATTATTTCATCCCGCCAGCAAAATGGAAACCTATAACTATACGGGATTGGCAGAAAGGTTTGCCACTTCATAGAAGAAGAATCCATAGAAGAATCCCTACAGTGTGGAAACAGGCCCTTCAGCCCAACAAGTCCACACTGAGCCCCCAAAGCATAATCCACCCGGAACTATTCCCCTATTGTATTACTCAACATTTACCCCCCCGACTAATGCACCTAACCTACACATCCCCAGAACACGATGGACAATTTGGCATGGCTAATTCACCTAACGTGCACATCTTTGGACTGCACTCCTATCAACACTGAGAAGAGTTCAGACTGAAAGAATCAGCAAAGTTTACAAGGGAACAAAGTATGACATAGCAAATGAACAGTATTCCCCACATGAGCTCATTGATGAATCCTTAAGAAACATAATTCAGACTGAAATATAAAGTTGCAAACGGGTAGTGTTGCCATACTGAAACCCTGATATCAGATGCTGAAAAGATGCAAGTTCACACAGAATATTTCATTTTTGTATCATCACATGAAGTAGTACCAGTGATTGTGATCATGCCAAGCATGAAGCAATCCTTAAGTAGAACAATGAGGAAGTAAACTTGTCAGTTTCAACATGAATACAAGTATTAAGAGTAAATGAAAGTGTCCAACCTAATGAACAAGTTTAAGTAATGAGCCCATGCACTTCAGCACAGATTTACTAGCAGATTGAGAGTAAAACTCTGCTCACATAAACTAAGGATGTGGTGCATGCAGGTCAATGGAAACTACCATGGAATAACCACTTTCAGCAGATTTGGGAAATGGTGAAAAAGGAAAAATAAATGCCTGGTTCAGAGATCCAGGATATGGAAAAAAATAAAGTACCTGTTTCAACAGGACAGCTACATAGATGTATGATGTTAATATTGGGGGAACAAAAAGCTTGGGGTAGATGCTATATCAGGGTTTAAATGTGTGAAAGGATATTAAGCACCATCTATTATGATATTGTCACATGTCCTATGTTTCCCCCTTGGATGGGGGAATAGATTTGGATCTTGAAGGACTAAGAACCTAACATTGAAGTCTCCTTATATTGTCAGTACCAATGTCTATAACACCAATGAAATTAATAACTTATTGCATGACAGCAACAAGCTGCAACTTATTTGCAAAGAGCTTCTATTCATTCGATTATCTGGTGGTTTTCCTCTACCACACTAGACCAACCTGGCCTTATAGCTCCCTACACAGAAACTATATGGTGACAACAAATCTACCAAGTTGACCATATGCGCATCCCAGGAATTAGTTCAGTGAACCTTCCCTAAATCGTTTTTAATTTATTTATATGTTTTGTTTCAAAACATAGATACCAAAACTATATACAATCCACCAGATGTGGTCACACCATGGTTCTGTACAGCTATGGCAAAGATTTGTCTTACAACAGTGCATAGAACTGTTCATGGTTTGAGGCAAAGTCTAAATAGGTTCTGTTTAACTAAAACATGACTTTTACACTCTTGTGTCACTAGTCTTTTTGATAAGTTTCTTTACCTGGTCATAACAATCTTAGACCCTGATAACTCTTCAGGTCTCAAATATTGCTAGATTTTCACAGTTTAGAAGGCATTATATTCTACCTTTTTTAGCTCCATAATGTGTGAACTCACATTGTTGACATTGACACCTATGTGTTGCAATCAACCAGGCAAAGGTGAGGACTACAGATGCTGGAGAGTAGAGTCGAGAGTGTGATGCTGGAAAAGCACAGCAGGTCAGGCAGCATCCGAGGAGCAGGAAAATCCCCATTTTGGGCAAAAGCCCTTCATCAGGAAGGGCTTCACCTATTGCTGCAGTCTTGTTTATTCATTTTTTTCTCACAAATCTCTTTGTTATCTTACCATTGCATATACGTTGCTTACAATGTGGCCTAACTTTCTAATAAAAGCACAAAAGTATCAGAAATAGGAGCAGAAGTCAACCATTTAGCCCCTAGAGTTTGCCCCATCATTCAGGAAGATCTTGGCTGATCAAACTGTCAAAGGACAACATAAAATTTAGGAGGACTAGCAGGCCATTCAAATCTGCATAGCCATTCAATAAAATCACTGCTGTTCTGGTTGTGGTCTCAGTTTTAGCACTTGATTCCCTTGCTAACTGAAAAAAAATCTAACTTAGGCTTAAATAAACTCAATGGCACAGCCTCTACTTTTGGGGAAGCGAGTTCCACAGACTGAAAACCTTCTGAGAGAAAGAATATCTCCTTATTTCTCATAAAGGGGAGACCTATAGTTTCTTAAAGTCCCCTGGTTCTAATCACACTTAGAAAGGAAAACATCCTCTCGGAAGCCACCCTATTAAATCTCCTTGGGATCTTGTATGTTTAAATAAGATCACTTCACATTTTGCAAAACTTCAGTGGGTAACAGCCTAACCATTTCAGCCATTCTTCATACCTTCATCCCAAGAATGAGTTGAGTGAACCTTCCCTAAATTGCTTTTAATATATTTATATGCTTTTGTTTCCAAATAAATAGACCAAAGTTATACACAATCCACCAGATATGGTCACACCAAGGTTCTGTTCAGCTGCAGTAAACATTTATCATTTATACATTCCATTCTCCTTGCATAAATATCAACATTCCATGTGCCTTCCTGATCACATGCTGTATCGTAAATTAAACTTCTTGTGATTAATGTTTTAGAATACCCAGGTCCCTTTGTACCTCAGGGTTTTGCAATCTTTCTCTAGTCAGTTAATGTACTTCCAAGCACAGTGGACAAGTTCACATTTTTCCAAAATACAGCCTGGCAATTTTCAGCCTACTCATTTAACCCATGTTTATCACTTGGTAAAGCCTTTAACACTCTCTTGATAACTTGCTTTCACACCTACTTTAATATAATCAACACATTTAGCTACCATACTTTCAGTCCTCAAATCCAAGTCATTGATATTTATTGTAATTTGTTGAGACTTTAGCACTGAACCCTGTGCCATTTCACTATTTACAGCTTGCCACCTTAAAAGAGACTGACTGAAAATGGTAGAAGGAGAAATAAGAGTCTGAGAGAAATATATCCAGTGATATAAACCATATAGTAAGAGTTTCTATAAGTATTTAAACACAAAAGGAGTGCTAATGTTGATCCTCTATAGACAGAGTCTCTTGAGACTTCATAATGAAAATTAGGGATTTGTGGAGACATTGAAATAGATATGTTGTGTCTGTCTTCACTGTAGAAGACTTAGAAACTTTTCAAAGACACTTAAAAAGGGAGGAAATTGAAACAATTACCACCACCAAACTTATGCTTTCAACTCAGTTCTTGACTACCTTTGTCAATCAGGTTCATCTACTCTACACACTGATTAAAATTACTCATGATTATTAAAATACCTTGCTTACAGGCCCTAGTTACTGCATCCTATAATTTTTGTCTAATAGTGTAACTATCGTTTATGACTCTATACAAGTGAATTCCTACTTTTCTTATTTTCACCTAAATTGATTCTACATCTTGTTGTTTTGAACTAGAACGTAACTCCACTTTCCTATCTGTCCTCGAAGACAAAGCTCTATCGAAACTAGATGACCCCATTTCCATTGCTGTCTGCAGCAGAGAGTTTTCAAGATTGATAACACTCAGACAGCAGAAATTCATCCTCATTACCACAGAAGGGAGATTTCTTATTTTGAAGTTGTGCTGCTTAGTTCTAGATTTCTCCACAAGGGGGAGCATCCTTTCAGCATCTGTCAAGCCCTCTCAGAATATTGATGGTTTGGAGATGCCGGTGTTGGACTGGGGTGGACAAAGTTAAAAATCACACAACACCAGGTTATAGTCCAACAGGTTTAATTGGAAGCACACTAGCTTTCGGAGCGACGCTCCTTCATCAGGTGATTGTGCAGGGCTCGATCGTAACACAGAATTTATAGCAAAAATTTGCAGTGTGATGTAACTGAAATTATACATTGAAAAATTGATTGTCTGTTAAGCCTTTCATCTGTTAGAATACAGTGATAGTTTCACTTCTTTCATGTGTAAATCACAAAACCCTTTTTTTAAAGTTGCATTCTTGGGTTAGCTGTTAACAATGGTGATAGCTAGACAATATGTTGAAGGTGTTAGCCCCCTGTGTTCTCTGTCTATGACCTGATGTTTAGATTGATTCTAATCTAAAAAGTGAGATAACAGAGTTTTACATAAATTCATGCAGTTTTGAGCTCAGAGTTCTACATGAATTTATGCAGTTTTTGAGCAAAGTGCAATGTAACTCTGCAAGTACAAATTCACCACACAAAATCTCAGAATATTGTGTGTTTCAAAATGATAATTTCTTATTCTTCTAACTCCAACGAATATAGACCTAAATTGCTTAATCTTTCATTGTAAGACAAGATCTTCCTTCAAGGAACTGAACTCTCCTTCTCCAGATTGCTTCCAGTGCAAGTATATCCCTACTCAGGAAGGGGAACAAAACCCTGTACGGAATTCCAGGTGTGGCCTCAATAATGCTCTAAGCAGTTGCAGCTAGACTTCCTTACTTTTATAATCTATCTCCCAGTGATAAAAGTTAACATTCAATTTATCTTTCTAATTACTTGCTGCACAGCACATCACTTTTTTTTTGCAATTCATAGATGAGAACATCAAGATCCCTTTGTAATGCAGGATTCTAAAGTTTCTTTTCATTTAAATATTTTACTTTTCATTTTTCTGCTAATGCAGTTAATTTCACATTTTTCTGCATTACACATTTTCCACGTTCCTTTATCACTTTGCAGATATTTTGTATCTTCACAATTTGCGTGCTTGCCAATATTTGCAGTGTCAGAGAATATGGCCCTCTGGACACAGCCCCTTCACGAAGTCAATAGCTCAGCTAATAGTTAAGGACCCAGGACTGATCTTTGTGGCACACCATTAATTAGTTTGCCCAACTGACAATGTGCATTTGTATTGATTATTTTGTTTCTTGTTTATTAGCTAATCCACTAATCATTCCAATAATACCCTAACACCATGAGTTCTGACCTTGCACAGTAATGTTTTATATGTCACCTTGTGAAATAATTACTGGAAATTTATACATGCTACACTTACTTATACCTCTTCATCCATCCACATTACATATTCAAGGAACTTTAATAAATTTGGTAAAATTGGAAATATGGCTAAGTCATAACCTAAACTATTAATAAAAAGGGTGAATATAAGAGGTCCTAAAGGAATATTTCTCATCACATTCTGCCAATTCACGTACCTGCTCATTACCCTTTCTCTCAATTTCCTGCTGGCCTATCAAGTTCCTAACCAGATCAATAATTTGTCTTCACTTCCATAAAAATCCATATAAATAATCCATAGGCATTGCACTTCTCTCTACACTTGTCAGATCTTCAAACAATTTAATCATGGTTTGTCAGAACAACCTCTGATTTATAATTTGGAAATGTGAGGCAAAAAAAGCCTTCTCGAACTAACATCAGTAACAAAACTACAACGGTATTCTCCAGAACTGATGCTTACACTGAAAGCAGAAAATTGAGGTGCATAATGAAACAAAAGCAGAAATTGCTGGTGCAGGAGATAGAAACAACCAAAAACCGAAAGTGCTGGAGAAGTTCAGGTCACTTTTTTTGAAATGTTAACTCTGCTTTTTTTCTCCACAGACATTGCCAGACCTGCTGAGTTTCTCCAGCAATTTCTGCTTTTGTTTCCAACCCGAGTCTATGACAGTTTGCTAATAACAGTTTTTTAAAATGCTTTTATTCTTGTTGCAAGTTTTATTTGGATATTTTAGTTCATTATAAATATCACCACCTAAATAACACAAGACTGTTCATTTTCAATGAGAGGACACCCTACTTGGACTTTGAAATGATGAACAGTGCTGATGATAGTGTGCTTTAGAAATGTAGATGTTTTGAATAAGTTGTGTATACAATGTGGCCACAAATGAAATTCTGGGATAACGTGTTGCCTCCCAAATGCGAGGAAAAAAGATGAAGCAGCAATCAATGGTCCCTCTTGGCTGCATGACTCTACATCCCATGCACAACCAAAAGAATCAGCAAAATGATCATGGAATTGACTTCCAATTCTGGAAATGGTTGCCATGTGCGGAACTTGAAAGACCATACAGCCAGTAAGAAAATTAGAGGGAACGCTGGTGGCCACAGGACATTCTGGAATGGGAAAGTGAACAACCAGTGGCCATGATAGACATTGGTAGCAACAACTTTGGTTTAAATAAAAAAAGAGATGAGGTCCCAAAAGCTGAATATGAGGAATTAGGAAGCAACTAGTACAGCAAGTGGATTACTACCAGTGCCATAAGCTCATCAAAGTAGAAATAGGAGGATATATCAGATTAATACGTGGCTGGAGAGATGGTGCAAGAGCCAGGGTTTCAGATTTCTGAGGCATTGGAACTGGTTCTGGGGGAAGTGGGATCATGTACACACTGGACAGATTGCATCTAGGCAGGAAGAGAACTGGTGTCCGAGCGGAGTATTTGTGAGTATGGTTAGGGAGGGTTTAAACTAAAATGGCAGGGGCATGGGAATCTATACAGCGAGACAGTAGACAGGGAAATAAGGGCAATAACAAAAGGAGACATTGGAAAAAGAAAAGTGATGTCAAGGGAGAAGTCAAGCTTCAGTGCAAAATAATGTGAACAGGATGAAACATCTTAGTGGGCGGCACGGTGGCACAGTGGTTAGTACTGCTGCCTCACAGTGCCCGAGACCCGGGTTCAATTCCCGCCTCAGGCGGAGTTTGCACATTCTCCCCGTGTCTGCGTGGGTTTCCTCCGGGTGCTCCGGTTTCCTCCCACAGTCCAAAGATGTGCAGGTCAGGTGAATTGGCCATGCTAAATTGCCCGTAGTGTTAGGTAAGGGGTAAATGTAGGGGTATGGGTGGGTTGCGCTTCGGCGGGTCGGTGTGGACTTGTTGGGCCGAAGGGCCTGTTTCCACACTGTAAGTAATCTAATTCAAAAAAAAAATCTTAAGACAACAAGACAATGGCAAAGATAATAAAGTGGATGAATTAGTCACACAAATAGATATAAGTGGGTATGATATAGTGGGATCACGGAGACAGGGCTAGAGGGATGACCAGGGATGGGAACTGAATATCCAAGGGTATTCAGCTTTTAAGAAGGATAGAGGAAAAGGAAATGGGTAGCATTGCTGATTAAAGAGGACATTAACATAATAGCGAGGAAGGATATGCGCTCTGGTAAAGTGGATTGTGTATGGGTTAAAGTTAGAAACACCAAGGGGCAGATAACAATACTGGAGGTTATATACAGACATCCAAATTGTAGTGGTAATGTTGGGAAAGGTATGGAGTGGAAAGTTAGAGATGCAACCAATAAAGGCACAGCTATATTTATGGTAACCTTTCATCCGTATATAGATTGGGCAAATTAAATCAGTAACAATACTGTAGAAGAGGAATTCTGTATCAATATGTTGAAGACAGGCCATTCTTCACTGGATATTGTGTAATGAGAAAGGAATGGTTGTAATCTAGTGGTTGGGGTAGAGTGACCAGAATATGAAAGAATTCTTTATTAAGGTGGAGAGTGACATTGTTGATCCTGAGACTGGGATCCTGAATCAGAATAGAGCAAACCATGATGATAGGTGGTGTAAGCTGGCTAAGATAAATGAGGAAGTAATGCTAACAGGAATGAGAGTGGGCAGACAATGACAAACATTTAAAGAGTGCATGGATGAATTGTAAAAATTGTGCATTCCTGTCTGGCAACAAAAAACAAAATGGGAAAGGTGGCCTGGTCATGGAAAACAAGGGAAATTAGGGACAGTTTTAGATCCAAGGAAGGGGTGTACAAATTGGGCAAAAACAGCAACAGACCTGAGGACTGGGACGGTTTAGATTTCAGCAAAGGAAGCCAAGCTGATTAAGAGGGGAAGAATAGAATACGAGAGTAGCTTATAGAAAGTATATAAATTGGTTATTAAATCTTCAATAGGTGTATGAAAAGATAGTGAGGACAGATGTAGTTCCCTTACAATCGGAAATAGGGCAAGCTGTAATGAGGAACAAACAGATGACAGATCAATTAGATAACTATTTCTGTCTTCACGAAAGGAGGACACAAATAATGTAGTGAAAGAGAGGAACTGAAGGAAATCAATGTTAATAAAGAAATGGCATTTGGGACATTGATCGGATTAAAGACCAACAAATCCCTACAGCCTGATAATCTACATCCCGGAATACTTTAGAAAGTGTCTCCATAAAGAGTAGGGTGTTGGTGGTCACTTTTAAAAATTCTACAGAATCTGGACCAGTTCTTGTGGATTGGGGGCAGCTTGTCCATTATTAAAGACGTGATAGACAAGCACTTAGAAAACAGTGATAGATTGGACTGAATCAGCATGGATTTACAAAAGGGAAATCATGCTTGACAAAGCTACTGGAAATTTGTGAGGATGCATATCATAGAGTTGATAAAGACTGGATGTGGTTAGACGTTCGGAAGGCATTTGATATGGACTCATAAGAGATGAACGAATAAAATGAAATGTGCAAGTGATTGTGTGGTAGTGTATTGACATGGATAGAGAACTGGTTGGCAGACAGGAACCTAACAGTAGGAATAAACAGGTCATTTTCCGAGTGACAAGCAGTGACTAGTAGGGTACTGCAGGGATCAGTTTTGGACCCCAGTGATTCATAACCTATATTAATAATTTAAATGAGAGAATTAAATGAAATAGTTTCAAGTTTGTAGATGACACAATGCTAGGAGAGAGGGTGAACTGTGAGAATGATCCAGAGATGCTTCAATATGGTTTGGACAAGAGTAAATGGACAAATGCGTGGCAGCTGAAAAAAACAATAGGGAGAAATGCATAGTTATCTATTTTGATAGCAAAAACAGGAAGGAAGATTATTAACTGAATGGTGATAGATTGGGAAAATAGGAGGTGAAATGAGACCTGGTTAAAGGTGCAGCAGGTGGTGATGAATGCAAATGGTATGTTGACCTTCATAGTGGGAGGGTTTGAGTACAGGAGCAGGGATTTTCTTGCTGCAAATTTACAGGTTATTGGTGAGCCCACATCTGGAGCAATGCAAGTGATTTTCATCTCCTTACCTGAGGAAGGATGTTCTGGATATGGAGAGAATGTAATGAAGGTTTATCCAATTCCTCAGATTCAGGACTGACATATGAAGAAAGACTGGGTCAGTTAGGACTGTGTTCACTGGAGTTTAAAAGAATTAGGAGTGATCTTTCAGAAACCTATGAAATCCTAACATGAACAGACCTGGTAAGTCAGGACTGATGTCCCCAGTGACCAGGTAGTCCACAACTAGAGGTCACAGTTTAAGAATACAGCGTAGGCCATTTAGGACTGAAGAGAAATTTCTTTATTCAGACAGTAGTAACTCTGTGGAATTCTCTGCCACAGAAAAGGTTTGAGGTCAAGAAGACAATATATTTCTAAAGGCTAAAGGGATCAAAAGATATGGATCAAAAGTGGGAACATGGTAATGAGTAGGATGATCAAGCATGATCATATCGGATAGCAGAGCACATTCAAAGCACCGAATGACCTATGCCTGTTCTTATTTTCGATATTTCTATGTATAGTATTGTGGTTTATAGTCTGTTTATTAAATGTGTAAAAACACTATATTAGAAAATGATATAAACGTAAGTATACACTCCACTGTGAACGCTGTTGAATAATAAAACGATATGGCATGCTGAGCATCAAGTAAGTTGTTTTTGAAATACAACCCTCCCCCAAAACCCAGTGTACGCATGCCCTGCTTTATATATTTATGTTCATTTTAAGACCTTTATCTAAGTGTATCTTTCCTTATTATGCCTAACATATAGAAATACTTGACAGTGATTACTGTCTTTAATCAAACCTCCTGTCTGGTTTGCCATGTTTGCCCTATCAATAAGCATCTTTCTCCCACTGCTTCCGTCTGCCAACACATTATTAACTTCACTTCACTTAATGCGCAGAAAGTTGTATGAAGACAAAAAGAAAGTACTTGATAAAGATGGTACTCAAACACTTGCTTTCTGTGCAGAATAACGTTTCATCAAAACTAAAGTACATGCAGTTCCTTTACATTCTGTCAAGTAACTCAATTTCAATTTGCAATGTCTTCTCATTTGTCTTCGAGTACTCCATCTCAAGCCGAGCCTTTTTTACTTTTCTCGCAGATTAGAAACCAATTTGCGTTAAACTGCAGGAACATATCATAGACCTTTTAAAATTAAAATTAATCTGAATGGACATTGTACAACGGTTATAAATTCGAAGAGAACCATTGACATTCATGCTTATTTCATTAGCTACCCACCAAATTCAGAGATGGGCAGGGGAGTGGCAAAGTAAATTAATACAAGTGATATAACAGACAATACAAACTTTTTCATAATTAAAAAAAGATGAGTTATTATGGGATTTTTTTCCCCTGTATTTTGTAAAAACTCTTGGAGTTTTGAAACTTTTCTCTGGTGAACAATAGTGTTAATACATTGACTGTGCTCTTTTTCCTTAGAAAATCAACATTTATGGTTTGCCTGAATAAATCTTTGTTTTCTATTTAATAAACAATATAATAAATGTCATTGTATATTTTTTGCTCCTTTTGTTTTTGCAATATCACACGTACACTAGTGCAACACTGACTTTAAATTAACCTCATGGAACACTAATACAATTCCTGCTGGCCATCCAATCAATAAGATTCCTGAGTGAAGCATTCAAATAATAATTGATGGAGGCACAATATTCTAAAGAAATAAGCATTCTAGAAGCTTTGAGACCATTAATATTTGTTCCTTTACACCTGCAAGTAATGAGACATTGTTCTATCTATAGAGGTTAGATTTGCAAACAAATCCCAGATATGTTTGAAACCCACTATCATTTTTTCCTGTTACCACACAATATAAAAGCTACAGTTTATGTACAGGTTAATCAATTATTCACTCATATAATGTGACCTTGAAATTCCACAGTTTATATCTACATTTCTCAACTGAGGGTGAATGCTCATCCACGGATCACCTGCAATCACGAGTTCACCATGCAGTCAGCTAATTAAGTTACCCACAAATGTTTCAGTTCTACAACACTACTGTATCATCAGATAACTTTGCTGGGTAAGGTGATTAGGGCCTGGGATGTATTTGACAAGTTGGGAAGGGAATATAGCAAACAGACTGGTGGAGTAGCAGTACTGAGTGCTGACATATGGAAAGACTGATCTAACCGTCAGGCAGATGGCATAACCCAGTAAAGCGCAGACCTCCCTTCAATAACAATCAACAAAATGGAGCAGAGAACTGGATAGAAACAGGTAATACCTTCAAATATTAATGAGGTTAACCTGCAGACAATTGGATAAAAAGCCGCAAAGAAGAGAGTGAGAGAGAGCGAGTCATTGTTCCAAAGCTGAAAGCTTCAGAAAAGTCTCTCATGTATCATGTAAAGAGAAGAGAATTAGTGCATCTTGTCACCTCTCTCTGTGGAACAGTTCTATGTCACTATAACTGAATTGGATACATTCCTCAGATCTACCGAAAAGTGAATGGGTTATCAGACAGGTACCTTGCTGGTAGACACCCTAATAGTTACTCTACACATCTTTAGTTCATGACTGCTTGAACTGAGGCTGTGGTGGGCTGAGTGCAGTCATCAACTTTACAGCTACAGTCAATGCTGCCTAGCACATTGTACTACAATACCTAGCATAGATACCTTACTGTGATAAACACAAAATACCATGGGTGCCAAAATCTGAAATAAAAACTGAAAATGCTAAAACATCTCTGTGTTAACAATTCAAGTCCAGAATGACTCTTCTTTGGAACTCATTTCACCTTAAAATGTTAACTATGTCTTGCTCTCTGTCTCTCTCCACAAATGCTGCCTCATGTTGTCTTTTTTCAGTACTTTGCTTTTATTTCAGATGCCTTACTGCTTCTTTGGCAAAGCACACGCTTGCTATGTGAGTTTCTTCAATGACACTATTATAGAATCTGTGCCATTTATAAATTCATTATTTTTACAAATGAGTAGGTGGAGGTGGTATCTGTAATGTTTTGCTTCTTCAAAAAATGTATCAATCTTGTTTACTTCATCCTGAAACTGTTCTTATTCCTATGGAAATTAAGTTCAACAGTATCCATAAAAATACCAAAGCGTTAAAATTCTTTGTTAGATTCAACAGTCAGTGCTCAATTGGTGTAAATAGAGCTAATTAGTCATGTGGATGGTAATGCCAATGCTGGACAGGTTGAGCAGAAGAATTGGCTCTGTGTGGTACTTTTCATGCATTTTCATTGCTTTTAAAATAGCAAGAAATGAAAGCCCAATACTTTTACTGTCGGCAGAGGCAGAAACATCCCTGTGTACACAAAGGTCCTCAAATTCACAGCGACAAGTTCAACAAAATCTAAGAAAGCATCCAGCGCCAAAACTCTGTTGTATCCCATAATCAGTGGTCAAATTTTATTCACTCTTCAGATCTCCAAGGTAATCACTTCTGTTGGTATCAGGCACCATTGTCAACACATCTCATGGATACACCTCAGTAAATTATCCACTGGTAGAAAGCTTCCAAAGCCAACAATCACCTATAGATTGCTGCTCTTACATTTACTTCCTTTCCCTGTATCTGGCTTCACATTTTTGAGCCCTGGGTTCTTATAGCTGGAAGCTTCAGAAAAATGCAGTGTATCTTCAATCCAGCCATCTCCTTGCTGTCTACAATCTTTTTGCAGCAGTTACCATTGCATTCCAGTAAATGAAGAGCATAAATTCCTCAAAGTCTCTTGGAAAAGCTACTTAGATAAGTGATAAGTGTGTAAGCTAAGTCGCAGGCTGCCAGATGACTGTTGGGATAGGATGGCAAGTTGATGGTGGAGAGTAGGACAGGAAAGAGACAGTCAGGTCAGGTCGAGAGGAGTTGGGTAGTGAAAGTGAAGGAGGTTTTGGGAGTAGGCCAACTCATGTGGGGGTTGAGCCAGATCAGCATTGGGGGAATGGGGTTTAGGTTATCAGAATGGATGTTGGGGAGGTGATGGTCAGATTGGAGTTGTGTCAGTCAAGGCAGGTATAGGAGAGTTAGTGATGAGTCTGGGGTGTTTGTTTTAAGTTAGCCAGGAATCAAGCAAGGTTATCACTCTAACAATTCCTTGATAGCTATTCAAGGAAGAAAGTCAGAACCCTCTGAAGTCTCTGGTTTGACTTCAGGGTTGAACACATTTTTTTTAAGGTAATTGGCCATCTGAAGTTGTGAGTGTGGCAGGACTTCGATGGGGTCCTAAAACAATTCTGTCAGGACTGTTACTGCTTCAATTGGATATTCTGAATCAAGGTTGCCTTATGCACCAAAGCAAACAAAAAAGGGTGTAAAAGATTTGAAAACAATACTGAAACCCTTATTTTAAAACTGCATCTTAAGAACCTAAATGTATTGTATATAAATTGGGGAATTTGCATAAATATAGAAACTACTTCTTTAAATTGAAATATCAGACATTCAGGATTGGTTTGGTTAATATCACACTCCTCCCTCTTCCAGAAAATTTGAAATCAATGGATTATCCAAAAATATAAATGATAATTCAAATTGCACACCCTAGTTCTAACTTTCACATATCCCAATTAATTTTATGTCAATCCCAATACAAAACTCATCCTGTATTCTCTCATTTATCAATTTCATTTCTTTACAAACGTCTCAGATGATAAAAGCTGTGCACACTTCATTGCAACGTGTATATTTTCAGTCCTATTCATTTACTGTTATCAACAAGGCATCGCTCTCTCTAGGGATGCTGCACCTTTGACTGACTGCATTGTTCCTGTAAAATTGATGTAATGAAATCAATATAAAGCCACTCCTGTATGACATACTTCAAAGAAAGGTAAAATTGTTGATTTCAGGATAGTAGAAGATGTGTCAAAGCAAGATTAAACAAAATATTCTGAAAACTATTAAGCAAGATGTTTTGTTTTTAAACTGACAATTTTATTTCCTATTTTACATTTCCAGCATTTAACATCTACACATTGTAAATAAGTTTAACATTTATGTCCCATGTTGTGTTTGGTTAAATTCAAAAACACACAGCAGTTTTAGTAAAAGCTTACCTGCACAGCCCAGAGGTAGTCTAAGCGCAACTTCAGGTCCAATTGTCTGGAGTGAAGTGCAAGTGCACAAGAGAAAAGTAGAATTGCCAAAATAGATTCATATCCTCTTATATAAAATGAGTCACGTCTTTAGAAAAGAAATAAAAACAAGAATACATTCATTAAAACTTTGCAGTAATACCTATTCATTACGAGAGATATGTTGTAATGGACACAAGAAATTAATATATTATCAGGTTAGAAAGGTAATTAAGTATCCATGGTTAGAACAAACAAAGTGTCTTTATTTGTTAAATACATAACTCAAAATAGTATGAAAAATAAACAATTTCTTGCACTTGCTTTATGAAATATTCTGGAAACTAAACTCAGGGACATTTACAAGCTTATTTTTAAACAAGGCTGATTGACTACGTGGAAGAGCGGAGCTGTTTAGTGAAAAACAAACATGCTGTTAGTGACCAACATGAGTTTTTTTCGTCTTAAAGCTTAACAGTGTAATACTTTTACTTATACCAATGCAAGTTAGTATGGACCACCATACAAAAATAAAACTTTTGCCTACATTATTCATAACATAAACCCGTTACTGCTACAAGCTTAACTTAGCCACACTGATTTTTAATTTATTGACAAATAAATCAGGAAAAACTTAAAAATCATATGCATCTGAATTGATAGCACTGTGAAATAATTAAATACTTACCCCATTGCTCTTCTGTATCCACTAATCTCAAAAACTACTATATACAAAATTGTGACAATGAGGAGAAGGATCATTTTTGGTAATGAAGATATGCGCAGGAATATTGCAAGACTTAGTGTTCCAACAACACAAGCAAGAAAAGCATAATGGGCTGCATCACAAGGCAATTCAGTCATTGTTTTATTGAGTCCGTCAGGGGTAACAATAACAATGGAGCTGCTAGAGTTGGTAGTCCATAGCCAAGGCATGCAGCCAACCTGTGTAAACACAAAGTAATAAGGATTTATATTCTTTTCATCAAAAGAAACATTCTTAGATAATTATTCTACAAGTTTACGATACTTTGAAGCAAACCAATTGAACACTTCTGTACTTCAGAAGACAGTTGCTTCTTAATTACTTTGCTGAACTTGGCACTCTTACATTCCATTACTCATACAGGAGGGTTGGTTAGCTCAGCTAGCTGGAAAGCTGGTTTGCCATGCAGAACAATGCCAACAGCATGGGCAATAAAGACCCCCACCTTCCCACCTCACCCCTCGTCTGAAGTGTGTTGACTATCAGATTAAACCATCACCAATCATCTCTCTCTAATGAAAGAGCAACTCAACCTTTAATTATTGATATGATGAAAGAATTTTAAAAATGCTGAAATTTTCCTATTTATATCATAAAGGAGTAAGGCATAAAGGTGAACAGTTGAAAATTCAAATATCAGTGGATCTGAATAACCTTACAAGAAGTTATTGCAACTGAACATAAATAAAGGCAGTCGAACAGCAATGGCAAGTGTTTCTGGGAGTGATTCAGGAGACACAACAGAGATTCATCCTGAGTAAAAAAAAAAAGCATGGTACAGGGAGGATGAGGCAACCATGGCTGACTAGGGAAGTCAGGGATAGCATAAAAGCAAAAGAGAAAGCATATAATGTGGCGAAGGGCAGTGGAATATCAGAGATTTGGCAAGCTTACAAAGACCAATAGAAGGCAACAACAAAAAAAAAGATAAGGAGGGAGAAGATTAAATATGAAGCTAAGCTAGTCAGTAATACAAAAGACTAAGAGTTTCTTTAGATATATAAAGGGCAAAAGAAAGGCAAGAGTTTCTTTAGATATATAAAGGGCAAAAGAAAGGCAAAAGTGGACATCAAACTATTGGAAAATGACACTAGAGAGATAGTAGTGGGGAGCAAGCAAATGGCTGAGGAACTGAATAATTACTTTGCATTAGTCTTCACAGTGGAAAACACAAGTAATATCCCAAAAATTCAAGAGAGTGAGGGGACAGAGCTGAGTATGGGGGCCATCATCAAGGAGAAAGTGCTAGAAAAACTGAATGGCCTGAAGGTGGATAAATAACCTGAACCAGATGGACTACACCCCAGAGTCCTAAAGGAGATAGCTGAAGAGATAGTGGAGGTGCTCGTGGTGATCTTTCAGTCATCGCTAGAATCAGGGAGGGTCCCAGAGGACTGGAAAATCCCTAATGTGACATCCCTGTTTAAAAATGGAGTAAGGCAAAAGATTGAAAATTACAGACCAATTAGCTTAACCTTAATCGTGGGTAAGATCCTGGAATCTATTGTGAAGAATGAGATTTCAGAATACATGGACGTGTTGGTAAAATAGGGAAAAGTCAGCATGGTTTCATCAAGGGGAGGCCATGTCTGACAAATCTCTAGAATTCTTTGAGGAAGTAATGAACAGTCTAGACCAAGGAGAGCCAATGGATGTTATCTACCTGGATTTCAAGAAGGCCTTTGACAAGGTGCCGCACAAGAGGCTACTGAGTAAAATAAGGTCACAAGGAGTTAGAGACAAGGTGCTAGCATGGATAGAGGCCTGGCTGTCTGGCAGAAAGCAGTGGGTGGGGATAAAAGGGTCCTTCTCAGGATGGCAGCCGGTGACAAATGGTGTACTGCAAGGCTCAGTGTTGGAACCACAACTTTTCACTTTATTCATTAACGATCTAGATGAAGGAACTGAGGGCATTCTGGCTAAGTCTGCAGATGATACAAAGTTAGGTAGACGGATAGGTAGCATTGAAGAAGTGGGGAGGTACAGTACCAGAAGTACTGTGTACAGATATTTAAGAATGGATGTAAAAGTGTTTGAAACAGTTCCAAGAAAGATTGTTAGACTATGCATGGAATGGATGGGTTATTTTAAAAGAAAAGGCTGGACAAGCTTGGCTTATAGCTGATGGAGCTTAGAACGGTAAGAGTGACTTGTTTGAAAGATATAAAATCCAGAGGAGATTTGGCATGATGGATTAGAAACAATGTTTCCCCTTGTGGAAGAATCAAGAATCAGAGGTCCTTGTTTAAAAACAAAGGGGTATCCATTTAAAATAGAGATTAGGAGATTTTTATTCTAAGAGGATGTGAATCTTTGGAATGTTCTTCTTTGAGATACAATAAAGCAAAGTCTTTGAATACATTTATGGCTAATGTAGATAGATTTTGATCAGCAAGGGGGTGAAAGGGCATCAATAGTAGCTGGCAATGTGGGGTAATAAAGTCAGCCATGTATTTATTGAATAGTGGAGCAGACTTAAGTGCCTAAATGGCCTATTCCTGCTTATAATTCCTTTGTTTATATGTTTGAGCAAAATCTCCAGAGTAATAAACATTAACACTTTTTAAAAAATACTTTATCTTATTGTTTCAAAGTGCTTCACAAAATGAACTAGTATTTGAAATTTAGCAATGTCCCTGCAATGTTCCCCAAATGTGTTTGATCAAGAAGACAAACACATCTGATTGTTTTTTTTCTGGGTAAGAAATATTAGTCAGGACACTTCTGTTTCTCAAATATTGTGCATCTTCAAATATTACCTTGACATTTGAAAGGGAACAGTGCCTTAATACATTGTCTTATCCAAAGGACACTGCTCCTCTATTGCTATAGCAATTCTTATCCCACAATCTGATGCCCCTTCTTATGTGTCCTATAAAGCTGAAACATTGAGAAATCTTCAAATGGAAGCTCTCCAATAAAGAATAAACATAGCAATCACATGTAAACATCAAAAAGGACAATTGTCGAACATAAAAGTTAATGATACATTAGCACAGTTTTAACTTAAAGTCTGATTAATTATAAAGTTCAGGGTGCTGTATGTCACTCCAACTTATCTGGATTTTGTTGGTCATTTGTTAACCTTGACCAGTGATGGCTGAAGTAATTTCTGAGGTGCTGATTTACAAGTTCTTCTGGATGATATCATCCTGGAGTTTCAAAGGGAAGAGGTCACAAATGCAATTACCAGAGTCTGTAAACCTCTTGGTGCATCACTACAATTCTGCCAGTGAGTGATGGGACCCCAATATTCTGCAGTTACTGACTCACCATTGTATCTTCATTCTGCTTGCATTACTTCATGTCATTGGCCAATCTTCCAGGACGGACCCTAGGTGTCAGTACTTTTTAAAAATATTTAAACATTTGTGAGGTTATGACACCAGAACCTGATTTTGTTATCAGATGACATAGATATGGAGGCAGTTCCTCTATCTTCCTGATGTCCTGACTAATGTTCTTCTCTCACCCTCAACATTCCCACTATGAATACTAAGTGGCATACAGGGCAGGAATTCACAAACGTAATTCTGACTAGGAATTAACATTAGGTCCTTTTTAGTTATTAGATCCTTTTGAGCAAGGATGAGGGAGACCTATCTGTGGATGCTGAAATTGTAACCTAAACACAGTTAATTTTTATAAATCTAAGTATATCCATGCTGGAAATTACCAAGCCAGAGACCTCAAAAGTAAAGTGGCTTAGATTTCAGAACAGGATTTGCATTAATTGCCAAATGCCAATCCCTAATCTGTTTGTGCTGTTTTCACTGCAGAAATGCACTTGATATAATTAAAATAATCTGACATTTGCTTACCACACATCCTTGGGCCACTGAATAGGTTAAGACTACTATGAATACGCAGATAATAGTTCGAATTTGTATTGTCAGGCACCCTGGAAAACACTAAAAAGGTAATTATATTTCAGCAAGTTATACTTGTAATAGAATTCAAATATAATGTTTCTACTTCGGTGATTTGATTATCATACTTCAGGTGTCATAAATGCAATTTTTCCTGCATATTTTAGGGACAAAGTATAGAAAAGCTGTAATCATGATCACTCAGTCCCAGAACAGTCCAGGGAGTACCAGGTGGTACAGAAAATAATGCCTCAAACATAATAGTTATTATTCTATACCCACATTCTTTGCAAATGTAATTGATTCCCTTTTGAGAACACAATATCACAAAATCACTCATAAGGACAAAGTAAACACGACATTTAATCTTAGAGAGGAAATCCAAGACTTCTTCCCCACTGTTATCTAATTTATGAATGGACCTCTCATATTAGAGTTGATCTTTCTCTGCACCTTCTCTGTAGCTGTAACACTATATTTGCATTCTGTTCTATTACTCTTGATGTACTTATAAAAGGTATGATTCATCTGGTCAGTTTGTAAAACAATACTTTTTTAATGTACCTTAGTACATGTGACAATAATATATCAAATCAAATCAAACCTCCACACTAAAAATGTTACCACTGAAATCAAACGTTATCATTAAGAAATCAGCCTCCAATTAATCTTGGGATGTTATGGATATGAGGAACAAGTCATTTACACATACAGTTATCACTTCACAGCAGAATAGTACATTGTACAATATTACATTGCACAGTATCTGGTATAACTCTTCACTTTAAAAAACACAGTATATGCTCGGTCTCACTATGATCAATATACAACAGCTCCATTAGCGTATATTAATAGGGTACATTTCTAACATAAAGCCAATAAATGTATTGCCTTGACAGGTATAGCTGTGCTGAAATAATTCACTGAATTCAACATAGCAAATAGACATAAGTATCTTAGCCCTACCCGCACAAATAAATCTTGACCAACTAAACTTGTGGTGGAGGATTGGAAACATTGGCACAGCTGCTGCTAAAGGATTCTTACACTGAAACAGAAAGTATACAGTTTTTGGTGGAGATTGATTTATACATAAAAGAATATTGGTTGGTAACTGCAGGAACAGTTATATACATAGGCTACATTTGGGAAGTGATTGAGGTATTGGGATCCTTTCTAGTAGAATATCTTTGAAGCAAGCATGACTTAGAAACAGGAATGACAGCAATGTGTATGCACACAGTATTGTTAGTGTGATAAAATGTCCCAAGGTGCTTTAGAGATGCTTATAAAACAAAATCTGACATTGACTTATGTGAAGAGATATTGTGGTGGATAACCAAAAATGTGGTCAAAGGGGTGTGTTTTAAGGAATAGGAGAAAGTGAGGACTGCAGGTGCTGGAGATCAGAGTCAAGAGGGTGGTGCTGGAAAGACATAGCAGGTCAGTCAGCATCCGAGGAGCAGGAGAATTAATGTTTTGGGCATAAGCCCTTCATCAGGAATGAGACTTGTGAGTTGGGGGCCTGAGAGATAAATGGGAGGGGAGGTCAGGCTGACAGGAAGGTAGCTGACAACGCAATAGGTAGATGAAGATGGAGGAGAAGGTGATATGATGGAGAGGAGGGCACAGTGGATAGATGGGAAAGATGATGGACAGGTCAAGAGGGCAGTGCCGAGTTGGAGGCTTGGGACAGTAATAATGTGGGGGGAGGGAAAATGAGGTAACTGGTAAAATGCACATTAATCTGGTGTGGTTGCAGGGTCCCAAAGTGGGTGTTTAGGGTTTGGCGATGGAGGAGGTCCAGGACCTGCATGTCCTTGGTGGAGTGGGAGGGAGAGTTGAAGTGTTCAGCCACGGGGTGGTGGGGTTGGTTGGTGCGGTGTCCCAGAGATGTTATCTGAAATGATCCGCAAGTTGGCATCCTGTCACCCTGATGTAGAGGAGACCACATCAGGTGCAACTGACACAGTAGATGACATTGGTGGAGGTAGGTTTCTGTTGGACGTGGAAGGATCCTTTGGGGCTTTGGATGGAGGCGGTGGGGGGCTGTGTGTGGAGGGGAGGGGGGAGAGGTGTGACCACAGGTTTTGCACTTCTTGCAGAGGCAGGGGAACGTGCCAGGAGTGGGGTGAGGGCTGGTGGGGGTGCATGAGTCTGTCAAGGGAGTCACGGAGGGAATGGTCTCTCCGGGGTGGGGAGGAAAATATATCTCCAGTGATGGGGCTTGTTTGTGGGTAGTGGAAGTGGCAGAGGACAATGTATGCATTGTCACAAAGAATCATAGAATCCCTACAGTGTGAAAACAGGCCCTTCAGCCCAACAAGCCCACACCGGGCCTTCGAAGAGTAACCCAACCAGACACATTCCCCTACCCTATATTTATCCCTGACTAATGCACCTAACCCACATACCCCTGAAAACTATGAGCAATTTAGCATGGTCAATTCACCTAACCTGCACATCTTTGGACTGTGGGAGGAAACCGGAGCACCCGGAGGAAACCCACGTAGACATGGGGAGAATGTGTAAACGCCACACAGTCACCCAAGGCTGGAATTGAACCCAGGTCTCTGGCACTGTGAGGCAGCAGTGGTGACCACCTAGCCACCGTGTCTCCCTGGGCAGAAAGGATTCTTAATTCAATTGCAAGAGTATCCCAAGTTTTTTCGAATTTGAAGCACTCTCTTCATAAGCTATGAAGAAACATTGTGGATCAATTTGGGAACTGATACCAGAAAACATGTTACATGGATCATTTAATACTCAAAATTTGTAAAGTAAAACCTAGTTTACCTGCACTCGAGTGACATGGAGATACATAATACAAGCAACCAGGAAACAAATGCAGAATACTAAGAGGACAAGGACCACCGTGCTCCTAAATGAAAAATAGGAAACAAGTTTGTACTTGTGAATAAATAGCAGGTTTGAAAGGGCAGTTATATTAAAGAAAATATAAATATTACTTACTGCGGTATTATGAGAAGATACAGAAGACCAAATAAGGCAGCAAGTATCAATGAGAGGATGACTGCACTTGTAAAATATTCATCATGAAGTTGATGATACTGTGAGTGGAAGAGTGAAAGAAAATCTTAATTATGACTAGAAAGAAATCACTATGCATCCACCCTAGTGTATTTAGGGGTTAGACAAATAAAAGCAGTAAAATGTTTATTTAGAAACTGAATGCACTTAATCAAAAAATTATTTCAAAATAAGACACAAGTATCGTTTTTCTTCTGAGATAATGATTATTGTTTACATACTGGCTTAGATTTTGTTGTCAACGACAAGTGAATGTTTGCCATCCCTATTGTATTTTCATTTGCTCAATGATTTCCTTATATTCTGTAATTTCTAGGCATGAAAGAACTGAAACAGCAAGGATCATTGGAATCTGCGTGAGAAGAGCAAGCAACAATGTATCTCATTTGAAGACTCCTCAGTGAATTACAAATGCATACCATTAAATGTGCATTTATATCCCCAATGCCATGGGAACTACGAGTGCCATTATGATGCCAAAATGAAGAGTGTGTGATGTGTACACACTTTCAATGCAGTCAGCACATTTGGGAAGAGTAGTAATGGAATATGTGTACTAATGGTTTTTGGAATATATGCTGAAAACATACAAAGATGTTCGATCAAGATATCATAATTTAATACCAGTTTTGCCATTTCAAACCCATGGTCTCATTTTCAGATCTAATCTCATATCCATAAACATGTGTTCTGCAGTAAGATGAACCACAATAACCATTTGCATCAGACTCTGACTCAGAATGAGGAGAAGAACTCTTTGCAGGAAGCCTTATCCCTTCTTCTTTGAGCATTTATCGCCCCGAGGTCAGCAGCAGTGTGTTTCATCTGCTCTCTGTGGAGAAGATGCTTACAGAACACTATCAATTTTGGCAACCAGACCTTCAACTGCAGAACAGGGTGAGGTTGGCAATGCTAGTGACAGGGTCAGAAACATTGTAATGTCTCCCAGATCCATTGCTGATCAAAGAGATGACAGACACTCCTTACGTGAGGTGAGAGGACATTGTTTTCGCTCTGAACAGTGTGCATATAACTTTTCCAGGATTACTACCCAGGTAACTGCAAGCTACGACATCAGGCTGGGAAATGCCTGCTATCCTGGTAGCAATCCTGTTATTTGAATTCTGTGTTAGTTTGCCATTCCCTCAAACTTTTAGCTCCTACTTTAAACAAGAGAATGACTGCTGCACCACAAGGGTGATCAGTTTTGTACCTGCCTCAAGACTCAGGATCCCATGACCAAACCATAAATATCTAGCATGTACACAGTGAGAGCCCTGAGGCCAGGAGTCAGATCATCGAGCAGATCATCAAGGTGGTGACGCAACACCTAGTTCACTGCTCTGGAGGAGTTGCATTTCTTGTGTTATTTGTAAGTAACACAGATTAAGTAGCATGGATTCAATTCACTTGAAAATATCATGCAAGTTAATTGAACAGTTCAGATGATAATTTGCAGTTACTCTTGCTAGCATACTGTTGCTGGACTGGTGTGTCTGCTGAGTGAGTGCCACAATGTCATGTGTATTTAAATGATCAGTCTCCCACTGGGTTTACAGGATAGTGAAGCTTGTACTAGAATAAAAGGAACTCAAATAGCAACATCTTCATTTCCATGTTTCAGCTATACATGTGTGGACAGTGGAATTTTCTGTCCAATTTACTCAATAATATTGACCTTATCATTATTTTTGCCTCAAAATCTAGGCCACAGATGCAGAATAGTGAATAGTTTGTACAAATTAAAACATTAGATCACACTATTTGAACTAGCCACTGTTAATGAGACATTTATGGTCTTAAATGCTGTATTTTACCATTAAAGAGGAAAAAGATAAAATGTTAAACTTTTGGCAAAATTCAAGGCACTTAGTACAAAATGAAGAGCTGAAAAGAAAACACAAACTCCCACAAAATATTGGAGAGTTCACAGTAATCATTTTTTTTCAAGAAAGCAAACAACTTAGGCTATTGCTTCCGTGATATATGTCATATCTGGATAGGCACTGGTCTATTCAGAACGTGGACAGAGCGAAACTTATGTACACTGATAATGGGTTGAGTTAAAGCAATGCTGTAATATGTGCATGTTAAAATCAATGAGTTCAGATTTCCTGGACTTGAACTAGCCATACCATTAGTTATTGAAGGGAATATTAAATGGTTCATCTAAATGCAAACTCTGACAAATCAGTGAATTCTAGTAATGAACCAGTATCTATTTAATCAAAAAAAAACATCTCAGACTGGAAGTGCAAAATAATTTAGGAACATTATGATCTTGAAAAATGCTATCTTTATCACCTTTGATTGAGTTACTGCCTTACAATATATTAACAACCTTCCATGATTCTTTATGGCTACAGATTTTGCAACATAAGTATTTGGTTTTGTTAGTTTCTGGCATTATCATATTGTTATTCTACTGCAATAAAAGTGCTTTGGTGTTCAGTAAACATTATTTTTCTCTAAACAGACAAAAAAACACACACAAGAGGAACCTCAATTATCCAAATTTCGGATTATCTGAAGAAGATCTCAAGGTCCCGATAGAAACATTACATCAAAGAGGTATTTTGTTTACAATGATTAAAAGTGAACTCAGCTTACCGAAATGCTGCCAAGAAAAGTCCTGGACATCGATGGGTGCCCAGGCACCATGTCCGAATGACTGACCACCCGCCCCCTCTCTCCCTCCCCCCACACTTTCCCTGGAGTTCTACATGGGGGGCGGGGAGTTTACCCTGAACTACCCCCTTTCCCCAGATAATCTCTCCAACATTGTCCTGTACACTTTTGAGACTCACCCCCCAATGGCAGCAGCAGTCTTAGTGTTGGTGTCCAGCAACCCACCCCCCCCCCCCCCCCCCCAAGCAGTGCACTGGGGGCAGGGCGGCCTGGTTAGACTGGGGACAGGGGTATGGACAATAGTCAGACAATGGGTGGGGGCGGTGTTGAACGGAGTTGGTGGGCGGACAAGGGGGTGAGGGTGGGGACTGGATGGGGGGGTTGGTGGGAAGCAGACGGGGGGGGCAGTGTTGAACAGGGTTTGGGGGTCTCAGTGTTGGATAGGGGGTGGGGGCGGGCATTCGCATGTGGTGTGCTGCTGTCTAATTTCCTGAGCGGGGAGCAGACATAACAGAAAACTCAGAGCCCCAGAGGAAAGGCATTGAACCAATTAACTGAATAATCAATTATCTGAACGAAATAGTGCCCGCCCATCTCATTTGGATAATTGAGGTTCTTCTGTATTCCATTGTCTGATAACATCTTATTGCATTGTATTATACAATCTCATAAAAGCCTGTCCTTATGTCAAATTGAAGCACCAGACAGAAAATAAATGGTGTCAAGGCTTTGCAGTGGAAATCAGTGGAAAACCATTTTGATTTTCATTCCATTAACAAAATAAGCAGTGATACATACTTCATGAATGGTAATGAAATTTTGAAGAATTAAGTTTACAAAATTCTCATGAATCAGCACTGAACATGTCCAACCTGTGCCAAAAAGCAATTAAAAAAGCCAATCAAATATTGGACAGCATAACCAAACACAGAACAAGTTAACAGAACAGGTTATCTAACTGTGCAATTGACTGTTCAAACCAGATGTACAGTACTATTCAAGTCACTAAGCCACAAGCAATATATATATAGGCTTTGGCGGTGGTGCAGAAATGTAGCATAAAACAGATCCATCATATCATATGTCCGCATTATCAAGAAAACTCACATAACATGGGCTTTTCATAATGAGACATCTAAGAGATGAACCTACGGAAGTATATGAGAGTTAAAAATTTGGGAAAGGCAACTCAGGAACACTGAATTAAAATGTGGCAGGACAAGATGGCCTCGATTCAAATTACTAAAAGGCAGGTTTCGAGCTTTTATCAGAAAAATATCCCTTTCAAACAAACAGTGGAGAGGTTGATTAGTGGGACCAGCGTTTATAATAATGCGAGGTGGTCTTATTGAAACAGACAAGATTCTTAGGGATGTTGGCAGGGTAGATGTGGAGATGTTGTTTCTCCTCATGAAAGAATCTTGGACCAGCGAGACCTTCTCAGAATAAAAGGTCGTCCACTTAAGAAAGAGGTGAGGAATTTCTTCTATCTGAAGGTAGCACATCTATGGAATTGTCTCCTGGAGAGGGCTGTAGAGGTGGGGTCATTACGGATATTCAAGGATGAAAGAGACAAATTTTTAACCAGTAAAATAATTGAGGATAAACTGGAATAAAAGGGAAAATGAAAGTATGGGTTATCAGTTAAGCCAAGATCTCTTTGTATGATGGAGCAGACTAATGGGCTACTTCTGCGCTTACATTTTGTAGTCCTATGGACCAACAGATATGTCGTTGAATCATTTAGCAAGCATCTAGATTATGCAATGGGAAACCTCAGGGCCAAATGATCTTCACCTTCTTTAACTAACTTGCAGACATATTTAAGCTAAGTGTCCAGGCAGTAAATGTACCGATGAGCTAGGTTGTAGAACACTGATAAGTCGATCATCAAAATCAGGCTCACTAGTAGATTTACTTCCTCTCTGTTTGCTATGTAAAGGAAAGTCTGGTTTGAGAAGGAGCTTGCCTGTTCAGAATTTGTAGAAATCACAAACCACAACTGTATACTTATAATTTTGTACAAATAGTAAATGGGAGAAATAACCCCTGTGTTTCTTAACCAATTGAGCAGCAATATATCAGCCAAAGTTCCCATAGTTTATTAGATTAGATTAGATTCCCTACAGTGTGGAAACAGGCTCTTCGGCCCAACCAGTCCACACCGACCCTGTAAAGAATAACCCACCCAGATCTGTTTCCCTCTGACTAATGCACCGAACACTATGCGCAATTTAGCATGACCAATTCACCTAACCTGCACATCTTTAGACTATTACTATGCAATGAATCCTGCTTGAATGTTCATGCGTGGATTTTACAAAATTAAAAAATACGAACAAAGTTGCCAGGCAGAGAAAGACTCAATTCTCCACTTCCCAACCACATTCCTCATCATTTCACCTCAACTTTTCATCACCATGTATTTTCCTTAAAGAAGTAAAAAAGAAAATCCAGAGCCAATAAGGGGAATGAATACTTTGGAATATTTTGTTGCAACATTTGCATGAAACCCTTTGTGATCACAGTTATGGTTTATTTGCAAACAAAAAACTAATTTATTTAGTCTTTATTTTAACCACAAGACATTTTCCACACAGAAATCAATCTGTTCAAGCAAATAAATTACCCAATTAAGCAAAATTGTTTGAAACAACAAATGTGTTTTTGATTAAAATGTCATACGGTATTCTTACATGTTACTGCAGAGAATCAGAAATTCAGTCAGACAACCTTCTAGATAACTTGTGAGCAGAAAAGCAATGCCAATATAGTTGTGATTTCCATATCGCCTTTAACTTACTTTGACGGGATTTCTACATTCTGCTTCACCAAAGATTGCAGCAGGTAATTCTGCAACTTGGGAACTAATTACAGAGTTTTTTCCTTCTTGTCTTGCAGGCACAGACGTAACTGAGTTATAGTATCTCACCATTTTTCTACACGAATCTAGACAGCTAGTTTTACCAGAAGATGTTTTACAATCAAGTAATGGGTTCAACAGCAACTCATGTGCACTTTCAATTTAGGAAAAAGGATAGCAATCAGTACTGACAGATGTTTCCTCCACCCTCACCAAGAGATTTTGAGAAATGATATCAGGTAGGGGGTTGGCGTGAGTGGGGGAATGTTACACAGATGACTATATAAGTAGAGGGTTAGTTCAGGAAATGTTTCATTTGGGAAACTGTAAAAGCCCACTCACATCTTCATTTTTGCTGCAAGTTGTGCACCCCTTCGGGATGGGTGGGTTGTCAATCGAGGGGATGTTAATCCTTCAAAAACAGCAATTGTGATGTGAGTTTATAGTGTAATATTTGGTTCATGGCTGTTCTGGAACTCATCAGTGAAAGCCAATTGAGAGCATTGCAATAAATGAGGGGGCTGAAGTCTTACCAATGAGCACTCAACTGCCTTCTTACCTGCTTTTCTAAAACAGCTTTTCACAATATCTGTGATGACAAGGTACACAGTTTGGTGATTCAGATCCCTAGGCAGGAGTGGGTACTGCAAATGCTGGAGACTAGAGTTGTGCTGGAAAAGCACAGCAGGTCAGGCAGCATCCGAGGAGCAGGAAAATCGACATTTCAGGCAAAAGCTCTTTCCTGATGAAGGGCTTTTGCCCGAAACATTGATTTTCTGTTTCTCAGATGCTCAAACCCCTACCCCAGTGCTGAGATTCTCTTGGCTGAAGTCTTCTTCACATTTGGATTCATGAGGACATGGCCAAAGACTTAAGTTCATGGATAAAATTGACCCTTCAGATGACAAGGTGATATTTGGAATACTTATTGGGGTGCAGTG
The DNA here is from genome assembly GCF_004010195.1 of Chiloscyllium plagiosum. Lineage (NCBI taxonomy): Eukaryota > Metazoa > Chordata > Chondrichthyes > Orectolobiformes > Hemiscylliidae > Chiloscyllium > Chiloscyllium plagiosum. The sequence continues at coordinate 55,667,320 of NC_057714.1, forward strand.
CAGGGAAATGGATGAATGCATGTGAAATGGAAGTGCTTTGAATGAAGTTCCAATTATCATGTCCACATTCACCATTATTTTCTCTCAGTCACATCCATAATTTCTTGTCAACAATGTCTGCAGAACATCTTTGCAGATTATTAGTGAAACATGTCCACAGAGGGCCATATTTTGCCACCAAGTCATCCTTTATTTACACGTGGAGTGTCCTTGACATTGATCCAGCTCCCTCAGAATTGGCTGTCAAGAGTGAACAGAACCTCTGACACTTCTGTTTATCTCTGTCAGCCAGGCCTCCTTGATTGGACCAGATTAACAGCCCCAATTAGGGTACTTCCATTCTAAGAGGTCCACTTGGCTAACATCGTTTCAATCACTCCAATTAGGTCCATGAAATATCAAACTTTGGATATTACTCATTCTACTTAAGGTGACATTAATTGTCTTTGGGTCAATGGAAGACATCTACATGCACACTCATGATTGCTTTCTTTTATTCTCAATACAAGACTTTGGAGATGACTTCATCACAAAGTCTATGATACTATGTCATCCATGCTTAAGCTAGACTCATCCAATCTCTCAACGAGCAAGTAATTCAGACTCACTTTGAAACTGTGCCATCAATGGGGGTTAGATACAGCTTAGCAGAATGTGGATAAGGCTGTAGCCTCCAATGTAAACTGTGTCCCTGACTTCACAATTAGTCTTGCTCAGATATAAATTGAGAGTCACCAAGTGAAAATCCAATAAATTGCCAATATTCACCCAAGAAATTACAAAGCGCACCGTCACAAAACCTAAACAAGTCATTTGATCGTCCACCTTCAGAAGAGAGTCAGCTCATTGGAATTGTTATTTTCATCATGGAAAACTTGATTCACCTCTTGAATGATGCCCCCAATGAGACAAAATACATGTGAATGCATTAACACAGAAGGAGAGCAACAAAGACCTATTTATCGGCCTGCGGTGTAACGGCAGCGCGTCTGACTCCAGCCGAGTAGGTTGCGTGTTCAAATCGCATCAGGTTCCCTCAAGCTCAATTTCATCTCCTTGAAAGTGGAGTCGCAGGTGGATAGGATAGTGAAGGCGGCGTTTGGTATGCTTTCCATTATTGGTCAGACTATTGAGTACAGGAGTTGGGAGGTCATGTTGATAGAGGTTTACAAAATTATGAGGGACATGGATAGGATAAATAGACAAAGTCTTTTCCCTGAGGTCGTGGAGTCCAGAACGACAGGGCATAGATTTAGGATGAGAGGGGAAAGATATAAAAGAGACCTAAGGGGCAACTGTTTCATGCAGAGGGTGGTACATGTATGGAATGAGCTGCTAGAGGAAGTGGTGGAGGCTGGTACAATTGCAACATTTAAGAGGCATTTGGATGGGTATATGAATAGGAAGGGTTTGGAGGGATATGGGCCGGGTGCTGGCAGGTGGGATCAGATTGGATTAGGATATCTGGTCGGCATGGAAGGGTTGGATCGAAGGGTCTGTTTCCAGGCTGTACATCTCTATGACTGGATTGGTTGGAACTATTTTCACTGGAGTTCAGAAGAATGAGGGGAGTGGTTGCATAGAAACCTATAAATGTTTAACAGGATCAGACGGGATAATACGAGAAGGATGTTCCTAATGACCACCAAGTCCAGACCTGGGGTCACAGTCTAATGATAAGCGGTTAGACCATTTAGGAAAGAAAGTGGAAGAAATTTCTTCACCCAGAGAGTTGGTGAGCTTGTGAATCCTCTGCCACAGAAAGTAGTTGAGGCCAAATCATTGTACATTAGGGTGTTCATCCAATTTTTGAGCGTGACTAGAAGGGACAGGTATGACCATACACAAAGGTAAGTGGGACTGACAGTGGTGGATGAATGGATGGGGAGACAAAAATTACACTGACAATGTACGATAAATTGGCACGAGGAAGAAAACAGCATGAGGAGATGGGGAGATACAAGGGTGTAGCTGAATATGGCAAAGTTTCCTGCCTTGTTTATGTTAATAAATTGCTTCTTGTACTGAATCAAGGAAGGTGGTGCTGTGCTCCTGCTGCTGATCTCTGGATTAACTCAAGCAAGGCCGCCTTTGAGCTAACTGCAAGATTCTCCCTCATGTCATTAGGGAAGATTATCTCTCTTCAGGCATCCTTCAGCCTCCAGGAACCTGGGAGTGCATCCAGCTCAGGGTAAATGAAGCAGAGTGCAGCCTTTGCCTGCATTGACTTCATAGCAGCAGGCTCGTGTCTCCTCATCCTAACTCTATCAACCTGGATGCTTTTGCTGTTTCTTTAACCAGAGATGAAATACATATCATGATCATGCCTACTGACGTTAATTAGGTACAAAGCTGAAAGTAAAATCATAATTAGGTGGGTCAGTTAAAAAGCCGCTGTACTTATGCGTGGATTTTCACTGTTCCATTTGTTGATATTGACACCAACCCCTTGGAGCCAGAATGATTGACTGTAGAGCAATCTGTGCAATTTACTCATGGATGCTACAGGCAATGTAGAGGATGCACTTAGATAAAAACTGAGAAAATTATTTGGTTAACATAGACTTCTATGCACTATAAAACACATTGTAGGTTTACTTGGTTTTATTTTAAAAAAAAACTTACTTTCTGTTCCCTTTCAGTTTGTTTGTACTTTAAGGTAACAAAATGTAAATCTGCCATTTCAGACTCTGTTTGCCGAGCTTCAATTAACCGGCTGATGTATCGATTCACCCGTGTTCCTGGAGCATTGTGCATAACATTTGCAGAGAAAGATGATCGGTTTCTGACTTTTTCAGATGCAGTCCTCAAGGCTCTTCTCTTTGTAAATAAAAGAAAATATTTTAATTTGTGATAGGTGGAAAAAAGAGCAGTTTTCAAACCATACCATTTTTTATTGCTCCAGTGCAAAACCCTCTCATCCAGAGAACAGGATGGGAGAGAGGACTTCTTCTTGCTTCATCTGTTTAGTCGGTCTTGATAATTTCTTCATTTACTTTAGCAACCAAGTAATCGCCAGATAATAGTTTCAACTGTATTGGATGAAATGGTGCAGCCTTCCTACCTTTACCTGAACTTAGTCAGCAGAATGTTACACATTGCACTAAAGCTCTCAATGGAAAGAAGTAAATCAATTTTAAAGGGTGAAGAACCCATGGATGCAGATTTGTTCCTGCATATTTTCTGTGTCGGTTATGTTCAGTGAAGAACAACAATTAAAAAGACAAATAGAAATAAATGTGATTTATATGATTTCTGTCCAGGATCAGTACTTTCTATATTATGCAGAATCCGTGAAATCTTCATTGACACCATCTCAAATCAAAGCCATTAAGGTTATGTTAACGTTAAATGCTAGATAATCATGCATATTATCCACCTACTTAGCGACACAGATAAGAGGCAGCGGACTGTCTGCATATGCCTCCTCCCCACCAAAGGAGAGTCAGTGGTCAGCTCATAGCTAAATAAGAAACCCAGCCTTCAGCTCTAATGTGCTGTGAGTGGGCTGGATTGGTGCATGCATACCCAGGCTGAACCCAGCCAGATAAGTCAACATCATTGGATGGACTCAGAGTGGGTGGGGGGTAGGGTGGGGTGCGGTGTTGGGGGGCGTTGCAGTGAGTTTTAAAATCTAGGCATGCAATTGTCTCCTTGGGCTTGGAGGGGCAAGGCAGTTACTTTCTGATGCACAGAGGGCACCCTCCATGTTTAGTATCCCTTTTCTTTCTAATTAAAACACTACAAAAAAAACAAGCTGCCCACTCCAATCTGCTCGCCTGCCCACACTGACTGTTCTCTGTGATCACTACATCTGATCAGTAATTGTGTTTTCTGTAACAATTCCTTAATTTAGAAGAGTCAGCCAACATCTACACCTTTTGTTATGGGGGAGAAAGGAAATGGCAGAAGTCATTCATACCAGATTGTCTTTGTCACTGTGGAATCTGTTGTGTCTTGCCTTAATAAATTTATTTCAACATCTTTGAATTGGTTGAAAGGTATTGCAGCATTTTGCTCATATTAAAGTCAGGTCAGATAGACTGAAGGTGAAGTTGCACCACTGAAGAAATTGTTTCCTTCAACAAGGAAATGTGATCACATTCACCATCCATGACAAAGCTATTTGTTTTGTTGATTTGCTCATTTTAATGCATCGTATCCTCAAATTAAAACTTAAAGGATCTTAAAGAGGATAATTTGTGAGCATTTTGGGGGTACCTTCAGTATTGCTGTGTATGCACTTTGCACAGAATATTGGGCATGGTTCCCAGACATTGAACAGAGAAAAGGCCATGTCAGAGCATTGCATCAATGGTCCATTTATGTAACGGCCGGGGCATGTATTGGGAGTTCTGAAGTTATCTATATACATATGGTAATGAGATCTCTGTTAAATCAAATTTTTAAGCAACATATAATAGAAAATATTTAATGTGGCCTTTTAAAACATATCAAATGGGACAAAGCCCAAAATTACAAAATTATTTTTTGAATCCCAATTAGGGATGAAATGGAGGCAGACAGAGCTGAAAGGTACTAGCACTTTCTGGTGTGCAGGTTTCCCATCATTCCCAATGTTAGTTACTTTAGGGGAAGCAGATTTAGGGCCCAGAAGCATCCATAAGATGGACAACCAATGAGACTCACTAACAGCCAGTCAGTCTACATCTCATTTATGTGACAGGGTTGCAGTTCAACCATCTGGAGATGATTAAAAATCACAACACCAGGTTATACTCCAACAGGTTTAATTGGAAGCACACTAGCTTTCGGAGGGACGCTTCTTCATCAGGTGATTGTCATGTCATCACAATCACCTGATGAAGGAGCGTCGCTCCGAAAGCTAGTGTGCTTCCAATTAAACCTGTTGGACTATAACCTAGTGTTGTGTGATTTTTAACTTTGTACACCCCAGTCCAACATCGGCATCTCTGAATCATCTGGAGATGGGCACCCAACTGCAGGCTGGAGTGCCAGCTATACAGACAGGCCTACAGCCATTCCCTATCTTCCATCATATGAGTCCAGACAAAGGCTTCTCTGTAAAGAGATTCTCATCTCTCTTACCCTGCGACTCCTAACTTCAAGAGCCTGCCTGTTGCCTTAATTAGCCAAGGAATATGTCACTATGTAGGAGAAGGATAGAACAGACATCTTAGAGTATGTTAATAAGCAATCCAACAGTCCTGATAATAAAATTTTGTAGTCGTATTTTCCACTGGATCATTTTATAAAAATAAAAGCAGGAAATAATTTTGAATGTAGAAAATAACCTTTTAAAGATGAGGGCTTGATTTTCAGGCACACATACTGCAAACAGAACAACACCACCCACTGTCCTTCAACAAATTAAATCATTAGTTTGTTGTATTTATACCTACTATAAATTTGAAGGTGTAAACTGTCTTGATAGTCCTCATTATGTTGTGCAAATTGCTTTTCTCTCTTCTGACAGACCAATTCTTCAAAAATCTTTGAAATAATGATTCAGTAAGCTCATAAGAGCTGCTCAACTCTAGGACTATTATTTTCACATCTACATTATTGCATTCAGCAATGTAGTCTAAACACAAAACAGAAAAGTTTTCACATGTGTTGTCAGCCATGTCACCCAGATTCAATGCTACACAGCAGGCTATAAACACTCATGGTATTGTGCAGATGAAGATAATGGCAAAGAACTGAATTAGCCTCAAAAGCAGGCAAAGGGATTGTAATCCAAGATTAACTGCATCTATTCATTCTGATTAAACAGCATATAAAACTTATTGCTGTCCGCTGATTTAAATAATACTTGTGTGCTGCCAGGCATACCATCTATGTATTGGCCCTTTACAAAGGGACCCACCTTTCTGTCAAACAAGTAAACCAAGATGTATTTAATTGCTTCTCTGCAGGTTATCAGGATAGGCTCTACATTACTACAAAGACTATTAGGAGTGTTGTACAATTGCACAACCAAGCACAGGCAGCTTGCCTTAAGGCTCAATGCTGCCACAAATTCTCCTTATGATACAGAGTCTAAAGGCCTGTTTAGTTAACAGTGGTAGAAGATGAAATACTTATATGTCTCAACAAGAAAAGGTAGTTCATTGCTTGATAGCAAGAGATATAAATTACAGAGCTTTAGTAATTATGTATAATTAGTCAATCACAACCAAGGATGACAGATCTGACCCCCTTCTGGAGCTGAAGCAAGAGGCCTTGACTTTTAAGGTTCTTGTGGAGCAACGATAGGGTCCCTATCTTTGAACCTGTTCAGGGGTTTCTTGAAACAAAGGGACAAAAAAAAATCTTGATGCTCAGAATTCTTGTGCCTTTGCACAATTTGGTCTGCATAGCAAAATGTTATAAACAGAATAAACTATCACCTGATCCACAGAGATATCAGTGAATTGACAGGTTTTATTTGTTGTGTACTGTAAAACATGCGATGGAATTATATATTAGTTTCAAAAGATAAAATCTATTCTGTGCTGGAGTTCAATTCTTCACAGAAATGAAATAGGATGGTCTTATTGCAATCCTCCTTAACCCTACATTTCAGGCAAAAAAAACATTATATTCCTGCTTTAGTCATGGTTTCATTTCATTATTTCCTCTTCTATGTTCTTTCATCGGTTGCCTCTCAGCAATAATTTTTTTTTTAAATCAGCAAGCTATGCAGATAGATGAAGGTAATTAGAATCAAGAGTTCTCCACTACCACTGTCACTGCATTGGCTTCACATGGGCTCTACCAGGTTTGATTTCCACTGAAATACAACATTTATGCCAAGTACTGCAATTTACATTCTGACCAAAAAATGTCAAACTTCAACTGCTGAAGGCAAAATTTATGGAATGCCAGTCAGTTTGGCCTTCGACCTGTCTAGCTGGATGAGCAACATTCTACAATAACCTATTAAGCCACATTTAACTGGCAATATAAGAGAAGCAAATAATTTACTTAGAAATAACTTTTGTAAATGTTCCACTGTACCTTCATTGAAAATAAACAATTTGGGAAACTGAAGTGTGTTCATCTATGATGTCTGTGTGTCATAAATTCTATCACTTCAATAAGTTATTTAAAGTATTGTATTCAGTCATCTACAAACTAACAAGTCCTTTTTACCGTCTTCAATTGCCGTGACTTAAATATATGAAACTCTTCTGATAATGTGATTATAGATTTAAATATCCTAATTTGTAGCAGGACCCTATATTTAGATTCGAATTAGTATCTTCCTTTTGCTGATGTTAATCCACATCTGTGCAGTGGTCTTTCAGGAAATTAATAACAAAAGCTTCAGTCACTTCATGCCAGCTGGGTAGGATGATGAGTGGAGAAATAAATAGCAGCTTTCAATCAACACAATGAGCATGCTGAGCGATTCTATTACAGAAGAATATATAGAAGGCAATGACTTTCAAAAGAAATAGGCTGGAAAAGAGGAAAACAACACTTCCTCATTGACACATTTCCTTGTCAAACATGGATCTCATGAGAAAAAAAAGTCAGATACATCAACAAAATTTGAATAAAATTGTTCCAATGCTTACCTTGTCATCATCCTCACACGTCATCACATTGGAAAAGGGTATTTCAGCTTTGAACATCTTACGACAGTGCATCAGTTGAACAAGTAGATAACAGACAGTTTTAAATTTCATCCTTTTTGCTGGTTTTATGTCTGATAGAATCAACCCAGGAAAAATCTGCCGAAAAAGAGAAAATAATTAATACTAAACATATGTGTAACAAGCAACATAATGCAGTTTTAAGACAATGTAATATTTACTTTTAGAGGCCTTCCTTTCACCTTTAAGAGCTGAATTCCAATCTAATTCAACTTTCTAACTCTCTACACTATATGCTGGCTGAAAAGACCAAAGAAAAATGCAAAAGAGATATGCAAAAGATTAACATGATGGGGAATGGACTGATAACTAGCAGGTGGAATGTCAGTAAGTCTATGGTGATAGCTTTGATAAAAAGAAATAACAGCAATAGTTATACGCTGAATGGAAGTATGTTTGATGTTTTGGAAGAGCAGAGGGTTTGAGCGCACAGATGCACACAACATTAAAATTAACACTTCAGGTTCTTACGGCTCTGAAAAGAATACAAATCGAATTCTATTTTTTATTGCAAGCGGCCGACAATTAAAAAAACAAGTGCTAATGATCAACTAGATTAGTTCTTACTAATAACGCAGCTAAAGCCATGTGCAAATTACAGAACATACTTCCACAGGGAATGATATTTAAACTTGATAAGGGAACATACTGATTTATTATGATGCTACATGCTATCAAAATCCACACAAAAAACTTAGAGGGGTTTTAACTGTAACAAAATAGATTACTGGTCAATATAGTACAATTATTTAAAATTATGTAAGGAAGGCATCAATAGATAAAATACCTTTTATTTGTTGAGTCAAAAATATGGAGCTATAGAATGAACACAACTAAATATAAGATTTATAAGACTTACAAGGGATCAGAAAAAAACTCTTCACACAAAGAATTGTGAGACTGTCGCATTTGCATCCAGGGTTAATACTTAGACACAAACTATCAGCCTCTAGTATTAAATTGCACAGATGGATATAGGAGAGGGGATTAAAGGATTATGAGAACAGGGTTAGTGAATGTGATTAGATCTATTTGCTAAGCATGAGCAATGACTAATTGAATCAAATGGCCTGGTTCTATGTGGTAACTCTATGCATTTTGTTGTATAACTTGAGCTGTCTCAACCGTTTTGTAGTAAGTAAAAGCCCAAAGCACATAACTATCCACAAGCCAATACTAATTGACATCAAATTGGCAGACCCACTAAAAGAGCCCATTAAGTTAGTCAGTATTTGAAATGAGAAGGGAAACGTCAAATTGATGCTGGAGGGATTGCTGTTCACATGCATGTTGAAAATACATTGTTGATATATTTTACATTTACATTACATTACATTACAGTGTGGAAACAGGCCCTTCGGCCCAACAAGTCCACACCGACCCGCCGAAGCGCAACCCACCCATACCCCTACATTTACCCCTTACCTAACACTACGGGCAATTTAGCATGGCCAATTCACCTGACCTGCACATCTTTGTGACTGTGGGAGGAAACCGGAGCACCCGGAGGAAACCCACGCAGACACGGGGAGAACGTGCAAACTCCACACAGTTTGTCGCCTGAGGCGGGAATTGAACCCGGGTCTCTGGCGCTGTGAGGCAACAGTGCTAACCACTGCACCACCGTGCCGCCCAATTAGATTAGATTCTCTACAGTGTAGAAACAGGCCCTTTGGCCCAACAAGTCCACACCGCCACTCCGAAGAGAAACCCACCCAAACCCATTCCCCTACCCTATATTTACCCCTGACTAACACTGTGGGCAATTTAGCATGACCAATTCACCTGATTGGTGGGAGGAAACCGGAGCACCCGGAGGAAACCCACGCAGACACAGGGAGAATGTGCAAACTCCACACAGACAGGAAACGAACCCAGGACCCTGGTGCTGTGAGGCAGCAGTGCTAACCACTGAGCCACCATGCCAAGGAGTTCTGCCACATGACTAACCAATACCATTTTTGACTTGAGTGTTCAATGATAAAATGGATGATCTGAAAATATTCAATTTCCAGCCTTCTTTGTAATTTAAATATCCTTTCCTAAATAACTCCTGCTGCTACTTCTCAGTGAACATTGAAATGCTTTTTTCTGTGATATTGCAGCACATGGGTCAACAGATGAAAATCTGAGTCTTTTCTTATTGAATTCCCCTCTCATTTCCACTAAAAGGTTTGGTGCACTGTGACATCTCCCATTGGGATAAAAAACAATTTCTAGGTGTGATTTACTCCCTGTATAATGTAGGCACAAATATCTTTTATACAAAATTACTTGTATCATGTTACACAATTTCTATAAATATTTTATGCAAGTTTCAAACCTAAAATGATTAAGAACACTGGCTTTACACAATAAAGTATAAACCAAACAGATCTGCTCACTAGGAGGTAGAACAGCAGAGAAAAGATAACAATCATTCATAGACTAAATTACACATTGCATCTTCTGTTTATGTGACATAATTTCACATACGTCAAAACTTCTGAAAATCTTAAAATTATTACTAAGATTAATCTGAGGTATCTTCATCCATTGACATTTCCAAGGGAAAGTTCACTTGCTCAGTTAATATAATGATAATTTTATACATGTACAATTCAATTGGTCCGACGTTGTAATGTTTATTGTGCCCTAACAATAAGTAGGATTGAATGCAGGCACATGAAAACCTCCCCATAAAGAAAGTGATTCATAACTGATCAAGAAAACTGACTCTAGTTTTGATGCAGAGCAAAGAAGGGTTCAACTTCAACCCCTTCATCATCAAATGCAAATAAACTCCAATATGGCACATTAATAGTAAAATAGTGAACCTTTGACCTCTGTGTGATTAACAGATGCTTTTGCAAATACAAAATTTATAAGATTGTGTTTTGGGACTTTGTGTAGTTGAGGGTAAAAGAGAAGGTTGAATGGGTCACATGAATTTCTTTGAATACTAGCTAACAAAATACATTGGTAGCTTGTTTGTTGAAAGTTAAAGGTGAGGCCCAGGCTGTTTTAGTGTGAAGAAAATGCAAGAGGTTCACATATCGGAACAATGATAAAAATATCTGTACTGACTATGAGCAGATGATAGAAACCAAGTCCAAGGGGCGCTGTTAGGAATCGTTGGACTATAATATGATAATATGATAGTTTTAAAATAACAGAATTTAAGAAGGAATGGATGAATTTCTCTTGGGAAAATTTTTGGAGAGCAATGCAACTAATTCCAGAAACATTAAATTCACAGAACATTTGGAAGATTACAATACATTGACCAATGTTTTTACCTATCCAAAGAAACTACTGTGACTGCATGTCTTGACTCCAAGAGGAACAAAATGGATTGTTGATAAGTAATCCTACATATTCCAAAATTCTATCACCTTCTTACAGGAAAACAAAAACATTTTCCATATTTTCTAAATTCTTTTGCAACTATTACTGTTGACTGTCTTTTTAGTCTGAGAATCCTGCACACAGCAAATCATTTCTGCATCCAAATTCTTCTGAATTATAATAAATATCTTCAGTCAGTTCCCAATGATCATCCTCTTCTTTACAGATATAGATAATCTTATAAACACTGTTCCTAAATAATTCATCCCAAATATACAGAAGTCGTTCTTGTATCTGTCTAACAACACTCCTCCAAAGTGCCTCTCTTGTATTCCAGAAAACAATACTCCCGATGTGACATCATCAAAACAGGATACAACGTCAGCATGGTAAAGGGGAATAGCTTTAATCAGTCTTTATGAAATTCTTTAGAACAAATTAACTATTATCATCTGCCTGTGGGTTTATGAAGGATAACATAGCAACATTTAACAACAGTAACAAAGAACCACATGGCTTCAACTTATTTAGTTTGATATCTACTCCTCTGTTACATTTAATAAGAGGACGTGCACATGATAGTTAATAATTTTGTATATCTGTTGCCAAAGATCATAAGAAGTAGGGATATTTGCTAATGATTGTACTGTATTTAGCTCCATTCACAACTCCTCATAAAGTGAAGAGCATAAGTCTGCATGCAACAGACCTGGACAGCATTCAGGCCTCAGCTGATAACTGGTGAGTAACTTTCGCCATCACTGAATCCCACATTTTCAACTGGGGATTACCACTGACCAGAAGCTTAAATAAACAAGCCATAAAAATATTTTGGCAATAAGAATAGGTAAACGTTTAGAAGCTCTGTTGTAAATCACTTAACCTTACTTCTTTAAACCTGTCCACCATCCAGAAGGCAGAAGTCAGGACTCTGATTCACTGTCCTCAATTAATGCAACCACAACTACATTCAAAAAGCTCAAGTCCATTCAGGACAGGTAAGCTATTTGATTGGTATCTCATGTGTCATCTTAACCTTCACTCCCTCCATCACTGGTAAACCATGACTACAGTATTCCAGTTACAAGAAGCACTTCAGCAAATTATTTTGTTCTTAGTTTATTGAGTAGGGGATGCTATATGACTAGTAAATTTGGATCAATATCTTTTATGTAAATAGTTCAACATCCCTAGACATTTCACATCACAGTTATGAAGAAACATTTACACAGAGCCACATAGGGCATTAAGGACAGGTGATGAAAATCTTGGTCAAAAAGATATGTTTTAAAATTAGTTTCTGAAAGGAGGATATAAGTGACAAGATCTAGGAAGGAAACTCCAGAGCATTGTGCTTAGGCAGTTGATTGCAAGCACTCCAACTCATGCAGCATGATAATACTATTAGAACATAAGAACACCAAAACATCAGAACTAGCGGGAATAGTCCCTCAAGCCTGCTCCACTATTCAATACCTGATCTAATCTCGGCCACAATTCTACTTTCCTGCCTGCTCTGTTTAATCCTTTAAACTGTCACTAATGAAAAGTCTGCCTATCATGTCCTTAAATTTCTTGATATCCCAACATCTACTGTACTCAGGATAGTGAATTCCACCGTTTCACTACCCTTTAACAAAAGCAATTCCTCCTGTTTTAAATTTTCGATTTTCCTTAGCCCAAAACTATGACTACTCATTCTCAATAGCCCCATGACTTGAAACCTTCAATCTACTTCTTTGTCAATCCTATTTGACATCTGGTAAGGCTCAATGAGATCTTCTCTCCACCTTCTAAACTCTAGTGAGTATAGGCCTAAACTATTCAATCAGTTCTCATTAGACACAATAATACTTTATGTCGCATTATAGTAGAGGTAGGAATCTTGTAAGCTTAGTGGTGGTGTGGTGAATTGAACTCTGGGTATTGTGTGGCTGGATGCACATGACTGCTCCTGAAATTGCTATTCAAATTGCTCAGTGGCTGCATGTTTTGTTTCAGAATCAGGATAAATCTGAGCTTTAATCCTGGTCAGTGAGAAATCCTCTAGGTGTCAATCCCTTCTGAAGTCGAGTGCATGACATGTTCTCTTGCCCCAAACCTCCCAGGCTTTGGTTGTCAGCTAATTCTGTTGCTATAGCTTCTTCCTATAGATTTTCCATCATAAACAAACTCATACTGCCGAGTTCAGCAAAGAGGATCCTTCAAGCAACAGTTTTACTCTGCTCACTGGTGAATATTTTTTCAGTTTACTTTGTATTTAAGTGTGAAATTTTAAATGGGAGAAATTAGCCCAATATTGAAACAAATTACATCCTAAAGTAAGTTATTTGGTCCATGCTAATTATAAGTTAACAAGCAGGTAGCAAACAAAAATATACTTTCAGAAATGGTCTCATGACATTAATTAATATTAGGCAGGAAATTAAGATTGATGATTAATTAATCATGTGTGCAGTGGACTTAATGCACACATTAATTTATGCTCTCTTGAGAAAAACGTTATGACCAGCTTTTATTTCTGAGTATATGTAAAAAATGATTCCGAGGGGAATTGACAGGGTAGGGGAGGAGAAGTTGTTCTCCTGTGGGAGAGCCCAGTTTTAGAGTAAGTGATCACACATTTAAGACCAAGATGAGGAGGAATTTCTTCTCTCAAGAGTAAAGTAAATTTGTGGAAATTTTTACCACAAGAGGGCTGTCAAGGTTGGGTCATTAAGTATATTCAAGACTGTGATGGATTGATTTTAATCAGTAAGAGAGTCGAGAATTATGGAGAAAATGCAGGAAAATGAAATAGAAGCTGATCAGATCACCCATGCTCTCAGTGAATGGCAGTATAGACTTGATAGGCTGAATGGCCTACCCCTACTCCGATGTCTTATGTTCTTATGGTCATAAGAAATGATAAACACAACTGGCAATAAATCTCATCAAACTATTTCAAATCATATCTGGAATTTACAGCCAAACTCCATGGAAGATATGTTTTTGCAGTTAGTATAGTCAACCCTTGTATTCTGAATTAATTTAAGTTCTAGCACTTGCTATCACTGAGCAGACTTCTACGTCCTTTCCTAGTCTGAAGTAAATCTAATTTTTCAAAGTGATACACAATAATTGCACAACTGGAATTTAAAGTTTCCAGTTATATTCATCTTAACCAGGTTGAATAGAATGAAGTTTCATGTTTTAAAGAAACTTTAAAGTGAAAACTAGTGGTTACGCAAAAATCAGTCCAAGAAACAGTTTTGTTTGGATGGTTCTGACAGGAGTAGGTTTGCTGCTTCTGAGGATGTACAAGAATTTAGACTGCTGACATCCTGTTCAACACGACATCCATGTAACACATGCACACACACATGCACTGAGTTTATCCTCCACTATCCACAATCCCACATCCATCCAGCTTTCCTGCTCTTTCACCATTGGTAAATAGCCACACGCCACCAACTTGGTGATTGCAGTTTGTTCACATCATAGCGATGGGAACAAGTCTCAACGCAGTTTAAGCCTCGTGCTCACACCAACAGGAAAAGGACAAAGATCACTTCTCTGGCCTCGTGACCATTTTGGGCAGAAATTGAATATCATCTTCTGTGGTTTGAAAACACGACTAAAATGCTAATTTATTAATTATTCAACAGAATTCTGCGACTAGAATCTCAGTCGCATATTGACATTTCAATGTTATATTTTGCAGGCTTAAATCTTAACTGTGGATCCATAGATCATTTTTTGACTCACTTTCCTTCGATGAGAGGGCACGATGAAGAAGGTTTCAATGTTATGCTTTTTAAGGAAACTGTTTCTCTCGTACCCATATCCCGCTTCAACTTCATAATCTCCATTCAGGCACTCCAAGGTGGTCTTTGTTATATGAACCTTTCTAAAACCAAAGTGAAGACATTAAACAAAGGTAATATTGCAGCCAATCACTATTATTAGCATAAACAAGCAAGGTGTCTTCACCTGGGAGTTATGAAGGCCCCTAATTATTGCTGTCAAGTAATTAGAGATTTACAGAGCCTATTGGTGTTTAACCTGAACAATTACAAAATAATGGCAACAATGCCATTTAAAAATGCTGAATCCTGTTTAGGTTTTGCTTCTTTTCCTGAAAGCTATGAGTAACTGGACGTCAAAACTAGCAAAGTATTGTAGAAAGCATCATCAGCATTGCAGACACACAAGACATGAAGCAAAGATGGATTTTTAAAATATAGCATGGGGTACCTGTTTATCAAAATGGTGAATAACTGAGCTTGTGAGTACAATTTACTAATTTGTCAAAAAATTGTTACACTATTTTGAGATCATACATTCAAATTTTAAAAAACATTCCAAACATACATTCATTTTGAGAAGTATATTGTCACAAGTGGAAAGGGAATGACTGACTCTTGTTATCCTTGACCAATCTCTCATTGACATGGTCTTCCTTCCTTGACATTTACTGTCATCAGCCATCTTATCTTGTACCCATTAACTGATAGCTGACACCTCGCCTGGCTTGGCACTACGAGTGACAGTAGCATTTTATTCTTGAACGATTGATAATTTAATGAAGGAGGTCATAAGCAAAATGGAAATTAAGTCTGTAGCACAGGTGAAAATATGTAGCTGGGCCAGTTATAGGAAGTTACAATATTGTTTCCTTCCATTACATTCTCTTTTATGTCACTCTCCATTTGGTCTGTCCTCAATAGATACAAATGTATTTGGAAGTGAGCAATTAGAACTGGCATAATATTCCATGAGTACCAACTATTACTAACTCACTGAACTTCTTATCCTCATGCAGGTTAATTTTATATTTACAGTCTGTTCTGATATTACGTGATAGTTCGTTCCCGTGAGATCCCGCGTTATAAGAAAATCGTATAATAGTAGCATCATTTAAACCAATTAGACCAGAATCACATTATAGCCAATACAGGTGTGAAAAGTTCACATTCTACAAATAATGGTCTGAATTCTTCAATTGAGCTGTAGTCAATTCGCATTGAAGAAGCGCGCATTATAGCAGAACTAACTGTATCTGTCAGCTATGCCATTAAGGGAGCTCGATAGAATGAGGGACATCTGAAGTTGTGACTCTTAAAAAGTAGTTCAATCATTCCTGGTATTTACTTTATTCTTTGTTTAGTAGATGTTGCTAAGATACTACACATAAAATTCTTCCCCATCTCTCCAACACACATGCTTGTACTCACAACATGCACACGTGGACACATCCATGCACACACAACACTGTAAAAGGTGGCAGTCGAGGTGGGCAAATAGAGAATTGCAGGTGGGAGTGAACACATGATCAAAGGTCAGATTTTAAAACAACAAATAATGTGGCACACTCAACTACAATATATTCCAGGACATTTTGTTTTGCCAGAAAATGGTAATGTGTCACTCCTTTGTCTTGTAGTTACATCTATCATGAATGAAACAAAAATGTTATACTATGGGAAGACATATGATTCTTAGGGAGCTTCACAAGGTGGATGCTGAGAGATTGTTTTCACGTGCGGGAGAGTATCGGAGAAGACAGCATCATTGCAAAGTAACGAGTTGCCTAGTTAAGACAGAGATGAGGAAGAATTTCCTTTCTCAGAGGGTAGTGAATCTGTGGAATTCTTTAACCCAGATAGCTGTTGAAGCTCGGCATTTAAGTGTATTCAAGGCTGAAATAGACAGATTTTTTTTTAATCAGTAAATGAACCAAGTGCTGTGGGAAAAGGCAGGAAAGTAGAGCTCAGAATTAAAAAAATCAGCCAAGATCTCATGGATGCTGGAGCAGACTTGATGGGGGCAAGTGGTTTTCTTCTTACGTCTTATTACTGTTTTATATTGCATCATTTTACTTTATCATATCCTATGTACACAGTACCTTAGAAAATAAAATATTGCACCATCCACAACACATTCAAATGCAAACCATCCAAACTTATGGGTTTTCTTTTTATTCATTTGTGGAAGACGGGTACCATTGCCTGGGTGATTTATCACTTTTCCCTAGTTGCCTTTGAGCAGGTGGTGGTGACCTGTCTTCAACTGCTGCAGTCCATGTGCTTTAATTAAACCCACAATACCATTCGGCAGGTAATTCCAGGATTTTTACCCAACAACACTGTAGTAATGGCAGAATATTTCCAAGCTAGACCGGCAAGTGGCTTAGAGGAGACCTTGCAGCTGGTGGTGTTCCCATGGATCTGCTGCCCTTGTCTTTCTAGATGGTACTCATCATGAGTTTGGAAGGTGCTGTCTGTGAAGCCTTGGTGAATTTCTTCAGTACATTTTGTACATGGTACACAACACTGCTCTTGAACATCAGGATGAGTGTGAGTGCTTGTGGATATGGTAGCAATCAAGCAGGCTGCTTTGTCTTGGATGGCGTCGAACGTGCTGAGTGTTGGTGTTACACTCATCCAAGCAAGTGGTGAGTATTTCATCACACTCTTGACTAGCACCTTTGTGATGTTGGACAAGTTTTAGTATACAGAAGGTGAGCTTTGACCTGCTCTGTAATCATCGTATTTACATGGCCAGTCCAATTCAGTTTCAGTCAATGGTAATTCCCAGGATATCGATAATGGTGTATGGAGTGATGATAATGCCATTGAATGTCAAGGAGCCATGGTTAGATTATCTTTTGTTGGAGATGGTCATTGCCTGGCATTTATGTAGTGCAAAATTGTCAGCCCAAGCCTGGATATTGTCCAGATCTTGTTGTCTTTGAAGTATCTGAGGAGTCGTGAATGCTTTATTAAAACCGCTGAAGCATTGAGTTAATGAATTAGGAGTCATATGGAGTTTGAAAGTTTGTCCAAACCAGTGCACTCACTAATGCAGCAAGAGGTCAATATTTTGAAAATATTGCAAGTTGGTAGGCTTTACCACTGTAGTGTCCTCAGTCCAACCATTATCAGCTGCTTCATCAATAACCTTCCCTCTATCATAAGGTCAGAAGTGGGGATGCTCACTGATGTTTACACAATGTTCAGCACCATTCATGACACCTCAGATACTAAAACACCATGTCCAAATGCAGCAAATATCCAGGCTTGGGTTGAAAAGGGGCAAGTAAGATTCACAACACACGAGTTCTTGGCAATGACTAAAAAATCGAATCTAACCATCAGCCCTTGACTTCAATGGTATTACCATCCCTGAATCCCCCTATTATCAACTTCCAAGGGGTTACCATCGACTGAAAACTGAACCACGTTAGCCATATAAAAGCTGTAGTTACAAGAGCAGGTCAGAGGTTGGGAATCTACCCGTGTCGCACAAGCCTGTCCACCATCTGCAAAGGCACAAGTCAAGAGTGAGATGGAATACTCACCACTTGCCTGGATGGGTGCAGCCCCAACATTCAAGAAGTTTGACACCATCTAGGTCAGACCAGTCTGCTTGATTGGCACCATTTCCAGCCATAATCATCCATTCCTACCTTCAATGATGCCCAGTATCTGCCATGTGTACCACCTATAAGACATACTGATGAAATTCATCAAGGTTCCTCAGTCTGCACCTTCCAACCCCATGACCACTTCCATCTAGAACGACAAGGGGAACAGATAGATGGGAAAAACGTCACCTGCAAGTCAACATTTGGAAATATATCACCATTCCTTCAGTGTCATTGGGTCAAAATCCCTTCCTAACGGCACAGTCTACCTATTCACATATAGTTCAATCTAATATGGTTCAAGGCAGCAGCTCTCGAGCACCCTCTCAAGGAAAATGACAGATGGCAATAAATGCTGGTCCAGACTGCAAAGCCATATTTCCTGAACTAATAAAACAAAATTCTGAGAAGCACTGGATCCAGCAATGGGTTGAGAGTTCACTGAATGTCTTTTCATATTAAACTAATTCTTAGAGGTAACAAATTATAGCATTAATCGTAGATACTCATAGGTCAAAGTTCACCCATGTGTTGTGATTTTGTGATGACCTAATTCAATTAGGACCTTATTTCTAGTCTGGCTGCACCAAGATGGCACAAGAGGTGGGTCTATCATTGGTCCTGAGACAGGATGAATCAGCCTCCGTGCTGAAAACTTTGTCAACCATGATTGTGCTTCAGTGCTACTTCTAGGTGCAGCACCCCATTGCAGACTGTCCCAAACAAAACAGCATGATTGGGCATGATCAGTCAGAAAGCAGAATCTCAGCTTGTGGAAAATGCCAACACCTGCTTAATTTTGTCATGGTACAAAACTAGCCAGTACACCACCACCACCCACCACCCCCCTCACCTCCATCCAGATCCCAGACGGTCCTTCCAGGTGCGACAGAGGTTCACCTGCCTCTCTTCCAACCTAGCTTACTACATTTGGTGCTCCTGATGTGGTCTTCTCTACATCAGGGTGACCAAATGTGAACTGAGGGAACAGCTCACTGAGCATCTCAGCCAGGCCCGTAAAGGCTGACGTGACCTCCCAGTCACCACTCATTTTATTTCCCCTGCCCCCTCCCTCTCCGACATGCGCACCCTTGGCCTCCTCCATTGCCACCATGAAGCAAACCGCAAATTGGAGGAACAATGCCTCATCTGCCTGGATTGCCTATAGCTTGGACGACTCAATATTGAGTTTCCCGATTTCAAAATAACCTATCTTCCCATCCCCGACTCCCCTCCCTTCCATTCCTCCCAGCCACCTACCGGATTCATGCCTCCCATTGACCAACCAAAGCATACACTTTACCTGTTTTCACCTATCCCCACTTCACAACCCTGCCCCCACCAACCCTTTTATATACAGCTAACCATACATCCACCCTGAGTGCTGAAGAAGGGTTACACCTGAAATGTCAACTTCTCCACCTCCTAATGCAGCCTGGCTTGTTGTGTTCTTCCAGACTCCTGCCTGTCTACTACGGTACATATAAAAGCTGCAAATGACAATAAATTGGTGACCTTATCTAAACAGGGACTGAGCAGAGCGTTTTGAGTTTAGGAGCTCAGGAGTTTGTAATTGCTTCTAACAGCGTAGGACCTTGTAGAGTGAAGATTGATATCTTTGGTCTCCTCATGGTGTTTGTAGCAATGTTTATGTTACTAAAGTTATTGTACCTGATTGCTATCACACAATAAACTTCACCTTGTTTAAAACAAGATTCTTTTTTTCACTAAAACTCACTTGAGGCTTTCCTCTACCAGTGTAAATCAATTAGCCCCTTAGAGGGCAAGGAGAGGACATAGTGGCACAAATATCTAAGCAGAAGCTATTGCAACAAATACATCAATAACAATAGCTTCATCAGATTATTATTAACTTCAGTGATATTTTTGGAATCTATGACAAGGAATAGAGTTACAGGGTTCTTGGTCAAGAATGAGCTGTTGAAAAAGTCAGCATGGATTTGTGAAGGTTCAGACATGCCTTCCTGGATTTTTGAGGCTGTAGTAGATAGCGTCTATGGATGTTGTTTCCATAATCTTCGATAAGATTCTGCATAACAGGTTATTGGCAAACAATAAAAGCCAACATAATAGGAAGCAGTCTTGCGACATGAATCTGAAATTGAGTGGGAGATTGGTCTAAGAGGAAAATTCTTTGACTGATCACATTGGACTTGAAAAGTTAATTCCGTTTCTCTCTCCAAAGGTGCTGTCTGACCTGCTGGATTCTACAGGAATTAGAAGGATTTTTTTTAAAACCCAACTGCTTACCAGATAAGAATGATGGAAAAGGGGTGTTAGGTAATTCAGTGGGTGCACCACAGAGCAACCTCCCAACCTATAATAGCCCTCTGGATGATAGCCTCTCTTTGGCACTTCGCCTGGCCACCAACGTTCCCCCTCCTACCTAACCCATTTTGCAATCCACCACTCACCCGCCCATATTCCAGCACTCAAAAAAACTTGGGACTTACGATTCTTGTAGTAGTGCCCCTACCTCTGAGCCAGGAGCACTGGGTTCAGGTCCCACTTCCACCCATCCTCTCAGCCTCGCCACCACTCATCCCACTCCCATGCACACATCTGGCTCGCAATCCCTTGCATTCAGAAAGTTGAGGCGAAGTCTAACTTTAAAACAACAATGGAATCTGATATAGAGAAATTTCCTCTGTTCAGCCAATTCAGAAAAAGTGATACAAGTGTGAAACTTGAGGTAAGATATTTCAAAATGAGAAAATATTTCTTCATACAAAAGGATATTGGGGATCTAGAACTCTCTGTTAAAACATATTGCATGGAAAAAATGAAATTTCCGACATCAATCAGTTTTTATTAGTAAAGGCTATCAAGTAATATTAAACCAAGGCAGTTAAATGGAACTGACTCATGATTAAACATAATCAAACTGAACGATGAAATGAATTCAAAGAATTGAATTCCTTCATTCTTGAAAAACATCAAAGGTAAGATTTCGTGAGTGGTGAGTTTTATTGCCCCTGCATGGCAAAAAATGAGAGGTATTCCCTGCAGCCAATTGCTAGTGGATCAAATTGAGCCTTCTACCCCCATCTGGTGAGGAACTTCCAACCCCAAAAACTGCCATGAAGTCTGTCTGGGTGGCAGCTTCCTCATCCTGGAGTGATGGCCAATGCTGAGACTTCTGAAATAACCAGGAAGTGAAGGACAGGTAGAATCTCAGGATGGCCAGGAGGCAAGGCTGACGAGGAGCTGGTATGAGAGGCAGAGGTCAGGATACACTCATTAAAGTGGGGAGATAGCGTCTGAGGCAGATCTTAGAAGACAGAAGGGCTTTTTTTGTAATCAGGGCCTACAGTCCAAACAGATTAACCTGCTGGGCATCCCATCTGAAACTTACTTTCCCCTACACTACGAAAAACAAATCAGCTGGCTGGGAAATGGGTCTTAAATGGCAAATAACACATTACATTCCTTCTGGTTTTGTGGTTCCACAAGGCAGCTTGAGAAAGACTTCTGGAATATTTATGCAACATTTTATGCAAGGTAGTACTAAAAATCAAACCACAAAGTATGTTTCAAAGAGGTCCATTGAAACCTAATCATTGCTTGGTTCAAACCGGAGGAGTATTTATCAACCACTGAGACTTGCACCAAACACCCAGAAAAGTGGAGTGGAAAAATATGTTCATTACATAACATTTTCAGAAGTCCTGATTCAGCCTTTCAGAAGCATGTTTATAATTTCAAGCTTAGAGGAAAGCCTTCCCCACAGTAGTTCATGTATTCTCATTTCAATTTTCTACTAAGACAATCAAAAGGAAATGGGAGCAAATATTAATATAGGGAGAAAAAAAGAAAAACAAAATAATGAAAACATCTGAATGGGATGGCAGGAAAGGCGCAACTGAAATTTCACAGCCGTTGATTTGAAACTGAATGTAAATCCTGACATTAATTGCAAACTATATTTATTAAGCAATACAAAAGTGTTTAGGAGCTTGAATCAAATTGAATATTTACCTAAATTGTCTTGGCATTCATCTGCCAGCTAGTACTTACCTAGAAGTGATTTATAATCTTTCTACATAAAGCTGAAGTAAAAATGTCACTTACCCGGGGAGACCACCAGCTTCCATTACATTTGCCAATGTAACATCATTGGACCACACATCATATTGCCACTTGCGGAGACCCAAGACCCCACACAGTACTCTCCCTGTATGCAGACCCACACGCATGTTGAGATCAACTTCAGTGGCTTCAGCTACAGACCTGTAATAGTACAATTACATCTAAAGATTATTAATAATTTGGTACATTACATGACTTACAGCCTGTGAGTAACTTCACTGATGGGCAGAAAAAGACAACTCATGAGGTGAATAAGCCTGCTGGGTCAGTAACTCAGTGTTTTCACTGGGTTCCCCATGAGATGAATGAGAGTATGAATCACAGGTCTTGTGTTCGCAAAATGTTTAGATAAGATGGATGAGCTCCCTGTCGATTTTGTACCAACTGAGTGGGTGGGCTTCTGAGGGGAAAACCACTGTACCTTTCGACAGAAAGTTGTCGTCAGGGAGGTTTTTAAAAATTTATTTATAATTCACTCCGTCTTTCTACTGCTCCCCAGTAATTCTAACACTTGAGATTCCTATTGTGTTTCTATGTTTGTAGAACCAAAACTTACAATGATAAGTGAACAAGAAATAAATAAAGAGAATGAAAATAAAATGATTTGGAAGCAGACTCATGCAGATTTATTTGATGCTACATTCGGTTTTCTTTTGTTGTGGTTTAGCACATCTCACCAACTTTCCTGAAAGCAGGTAAGTGTAACTATTCCCTTCGATTCAGCTTTGCTGTTAGAATGCTTGGTAAATGCTGAGGTTTATATATAAACTGTTGAATTAGGATTATATCATTGAGAAGACAGACACTGGATTTTCCCAGCTCCATCTCAGGAGGGGAACTACGTTGGGATCAAAAACAAAAACTGGCTGTGGCATTGCACGACTGGAGCTCTCTGCTTTCAGCTGAATCTGTTTCCAAGGACAGGGGAGGGACCAGGCTTTGGTAAAGACCTCCTCCAGTTAATGAGCCAAGGTCAATTATTCTGGGCTCATTATTCCTGGCAGGTTGTTTTTTTTTGAGAGGTGGTTGGAGTTCAGCAATTCCTGGATTTCAGACTAGTTACATAGAGAAGAGGAAGGTTATGAGAGGTGGGCAGAATTTTAAAGGAGAGATGAATAGCCTTGGACGTTTAAAAGGCTTCCTCCCTTTGCAGTTAAAACTCCATCATAAGTCAAGGGCAGTGCCAGGATTAATAACCTTACCACTTCAAGGGCTCCTCATCCTCTTAGCATCTCCTAGCATTTTATGGGCATCAGAACAATATGTTCCACTGTTTGGACTCCATCTGGGCATAAGGATGCCCGCAATAGGTATTGGTTGCTGCACCTGCAGAGACTGAAGCCACTGGAGGTGTGGAACTATATTCTATACAGAAGAAGCAGAATATTGGGTGTCAAGAAGATTGTTGAGAGGGACAAGGGGCATAAAGGAGAAGGAGGCACAGGATCTTAAGGTAGACACAGCAAGATCTGGGAGGGGTGGTGGTCGAGGAGACTATATGGTCTCCATGGACAGATGGTCACAGAGCTCTGTGGCAATCCCCAGACACTGCAGACAGGTGTATGATATAGATGACAGAGGTCCTCTTCACCAATATTGAACTGTACTTCAGGATCACTACTAATTGGGATATCATTAGCACAGAATGGTAGGTCTGCTACCTGGTGCGATCCGCTGATAGTCAGCTATACCTTCAGTAATTGAGAGATGATGCTGAACAAAGAGGCGGCTTGCAATAGACTTAGTGTTAGACGACTTTCCTCTTTTTCTTCATGATAGCCCTCGGCTCTCCAGAGCATATCAGAACACTGTCATGCAGTTCCAGGCACAGGCACAATTTCTCTTCTTTAGGACAAGCAGCATCCTCAATGATGGCTGCCAGGAATGTTCAAAACCTGTCTCTATTCCATCTATGGCTTCACCCAAAGTAAAATGCAAAACTCTGTTCAGCTCCCAGTGGGAGCAACTTTCTAACACAAAAAAAGGCCAATCCATCCCTTAGATCCAATGGGAAAAAAAACAGCCCAGCTCATGTTGATCTCAATGGATCAGACCATACTGTAGTGATGACTTTTGAGGCATACTCTGCTGGCTTGACTTTCCCCTTCATTCCAAACAATCTGTAACATATCCACTGATGATGCCAGTATGTTAATGAAGTGGTGAGAGCAACCGAGTAGCTGGCAATTCAGTAAAGGGTGGAACCCACCATCTCTTTTCTTAACTGAGGAGATTAAGGATTGACAAAGAAACCAAAGAAATGACAGAGGAATACTAATTAGAATGGATGAATTTAATCTGAAATAAGGTTTAAAAAAAAGAGTAATCAAGATAAGAAAAGTTCCAAAAATGAGAAATGAGATATTAGTAAATTCTTTAACAATAATCACAGAATTATCTGCCAAAGCATTGGCAGAGGGGGTCAGCATCAACAATGGCATCGATGCGCATCTTGAGTTGGAAGCCACTGCCAACTCATTGATATGCGCATGTGTGGACCCATTGATGCACAAGAACTCATGCCACATTTTTCTGCCTACAACTCTACCCAGCATCCTTTGTGCCCAGCACTCTCACTTACACTGAATTCCCCCCATTACTATACTCATTGTTACATTCAGTGGTCCCTGTTCTTCCCTCTGGTATGCTGTTCACCAGCGCCCTTGTTATCTCACTGGCTGCTCCTTTCCTGGCATTCACCTCCCCATCTTACACATTCCCCTCGCAGCCCCCTCCCCCCCATCCTCCCACTATCAATCTTCCACAAGCCAGCTTGCTTACTCACTCTTGAGAACAGTGAGGCAAAAGTGAGTGACAGGAAAGCAGTGATGGATCAAGAATGGT
Organism: Chiloscyllium plagiosum; assembly: GCF_004010195.1. Lineage (NCBI taxonomy): Eukaryota > Metazoa > Chordata > Chondrichthyes > Orectolobiformes > Hemiscylliidae > Chiloscyllium > Chiloscyllium plagiosum. Next base: position 55,692,634 of record NC_057714.1, read on the forward strand.
GTGGATAAGTATATGAAGTCAAGTAATAAACAAATCATGATCCTATGACTTGAATTCTTTTAAAACAGTAGAACAACATTCATATTCTTGCTCCAATTCCTTGATGCACACAGCTCACTGTAACATCACTGGCGTAATGTCCCATAGTTAAAAATCACACAACACCAGGTTATAGTCCAACAGGTTTATCTGGAAGCACTAGCTTTCGGAGCACTGCTCCTTCATCAGGTGGTTGTGGAGAATAAGATCATAGACACAGAATTTATAACAAAAGATTACAGTGTCACGCAACTGAAATGATATATTGAACAAACCTGGATTGTTGTTAAGTCTTTCATCTTTTAGAATGTTTCGGTTCATTAATATGTAAATCCTAGAGCTTCTTTTAAGTCACCTTCTTGAGATAATGTAAGATTTTATATCAAAACGTAACATCTCAGCTCAGACAATGCATTAAAGGTGTGAGGTCAGAGTCTGGCTGTAACCCAATCAGACTGGTTTCTATTTACAAAATATTACATGTATTGACTGCGTGCATTAGAACGTATCTGCAAAGATAATTCTGCAAAGAGAGAGTGTGTGCATGTGAATGTGAGTGCATGTGAGAGTATGTGTTTGCATGTCTGAACGCTTGGTAAAGTGTGTATGTGGGTGTAATGGAGTGTAAGCCTGTGAGAGAGTGAGAGTATGGGGGAGTGAATGTGTGTGTGTATGAGGGAGAACATGTGTATGAGAGAGTGTCTGCGAGAGTGTGCGAGTATGTAAGAGTGTCTGTGTATGTGTGCGCGCGTGTGTCTGTGTATGTGAGAATGAAAGAGTATATAATGTAGTGAGGTCACCAGTAGTGTGACATGAACCCAAGGTCCCGGTTGAGGCCATCCTCATGGATGAAAGTGAGAACTGCAGATCGGAGTCGAGAAAGTCATGCTGGAAAAGAGCAGCAGGTCAGGCAGCATCTGAGGAGAAAGAGAATCGACATTTCAGGCAAGAACCCTTCATCAGGAATCCTAGTTTCTCGATGAAGGGCTCTTGCCCAAAACATCAACTCAACTGCTCCTCAGATGCTGCCTAACCTGCCGTGCTTTTCCAGCACCACACTCTTGACCGCCATCCTCGTGGGTACCAAACTTGGCTATCAGCCTCTGCTCGGCCACTTTGCATTATTGCATATCCTGAAGTCCGCACCACCTGATGAAGGAGCTGTGTTCCAAAAGCCAGTGCTTCCAAGTAAACCTGTTGGACTATAACCTGGTGTTGTGTGATTTATAAACTTTGCCCACCCTAGTCCAACACTGGTTCCTCCACAGTGATGTCCCAGGCATTACTAATGCATAGTGGGTTAGTGTGGCCCTACAGTTGCAGGAGTAATAGACACAAGTTACAACAATTTACTGCATACAGAACTGAAATTAGACACTTTAAATTCGTTTTTTATCTCCCTAGAGTTGCCTGGATGTTCATTGAAAGTAACATTGAAAAGTTACTTTCTGTTCCAACCTTAATCCACAATTAATGTGCAAAACCATTAAATAATGAAGCGGCTAAGACCAAGATGCAAACAGTGAAGCAACATAAATTCCTCAACAAGTTCTGGAAATTAGCAAAACAGGAGCGCCTCTTAATTCCCCAAATTCACTGGACAATCCTCTGAACCAATTACTTTGCTAATATGCTATTAATTGTATAGTAAGATGCAGCCATTATTTCTTTCTTTGCATGTTATAGTGTTTGGTAGTTTTGTTCATTTTCTTTTGAAATTTGAAGGAAAGCAATATTATTAATATGAAAGCTAGCTGTGTATTTAATGCTCTGTTTGAAACTAAATTGTTTTATCAAAAGTCATCAAAACTTTTCCAGATTCACGAAATATATTTAATTACACAATCTTAGATGATATAGCTGACAACATGAAAATCAGAGCCACCAAAATAGTGAGATCATATTAATGTGAGCACAGTGTCCTAATACCCAAGGGTATTCTATATTGAGGAGAAAGTGAGGTCTGCAGACTCTGGAGATCAAAGCTGAAACTTTATTGCTGGAACAGCACAGCAGGTCAGGCAGCATCTAGGGAACAGAAGATTCGACGTTTCGGGCACATGCCCTTCTTCAGGAATGAGCAGAGAGTGTTCAGCAGGAGAAGATATATTGAGGAATAGAAACTTCAAAATTGCATTCACTGTATGCAAAAGTTCCTTGTCCTGCAAAGTTCCTCGAATCCCTTAAAATAAATAGGGCTGAGGTAAAACGCCAGCAGAAATAAAATGTCAAGCAAAAAATAACCTAAGTCTATAAGAAGACTCTTTTGTGAACCTAACAATCAATGTACAAAATAAACTTTGGATGCTCCATGTAAAATATAACACCTTTTTGTGTAATAAAAAAATCATTTTCTTTAAAGAACAGAAGAAGTTTAAAATTGTCTGAATTAAACCAAATATGGCTCAAATTCAATAAAATCTAGTGTTTTTGACTCATTTCAACTCATTTAAGTAGCCAGACAGGTGCACTAACAGATCCTCTCTGAATCTCTGCAGTCTGTGGATCACACAGAACACTGCCTCTCACATTACTCTAAGAACAATATGTTCATAAGCATAGACCAGTGGGAGAACACATCAGAAAGATAATACAATTACTTCCCTTCCCCACGTGGATTGCTGAGCTCTGGATAAAATGTTATTTCTAGAAGGATCTCGGTGTATACCTCTACCTGATAAGTGTGTCCATATTTAATGGAAATACATTGAACTGAAAAATCTGAGAATAAACAGGGATGTCCATTAATAAAAATTGCCATGTATCATGTATATTCCAAAGAATACCCAGAGTTTGCAACTCAACCCCTATTTCATTGATGAGAAAGCAAAATACGATGGATGCTGTGACCCTGAAATAAAAACAAAAATATGCAGCAGATCAGGCAGTAACTATGGAGAGAGAAACTGAATTAATGTCTCAAGTCAGGGACCTTTCTGAAGGATCAGGGTCTTGAGTCAGACTGTTAAAGTCAGGATATTAAGACCAAATGTCAGAATTTGGATTAGAATTTCTCAGCTATTACTTTCATAATTCTTAGCAGAAAACATCTATACTTTGAAGAACTTAACTCATTACTGGAATAAAAATCTGAAAATATTTTCCATTTTGACAGGCAATCATGAACATTGCTGTCATGAAATTTCATGGATGTTGACTTGTGGCATTTGTTTGGCAGTTTAAAACTTTACGCCATTAGGCATATTTCAGACGGTAATATCAACTTGATGAGAACAACTTACAGACAAATAAAGCAATGATGTTGTTGAACTTTCTTAATTTTTGATGGATACAAGGAATATCAATTTTATTGGCATTAAAAATATGCAGATTCTATATAAATCTATACCATAATACAAATGCATATATATACTGCATACAACTAATCAAAAACATTGATGGACAATCTTTCTACTTTATATCATGCAGCTTTTAGTAAATCAGTAATAAAGAGTACTTTAAAGACAGTCGAATAACATTTTGTTTTTCTCAGCTGGATACCTAACTCGCTTAAAAAGTCACTGTTGTGCTAATCAGCAATAAACAAACTTCTGAGAAAACCACTGAAATAGAATTTCTGTGTGTCAGTCTTCCAAGAAATCCATTTGAGTTTCTGCCAAACAGTGTGTAGATTTTCTCTTCATAGAGAGAGACAACATTTCCTTAAACTCAAAAACTCAAATTCAGAATGGAAAGAAATAAGGCACAGGAATTACTAAAAATAAAATCTTAAGTTTAATAGGGCAATTCAGCAGTAAGGCTTCCGTTGCCTGTTGAGTTTAGATACCTCCATCATTAGGACATTGTCATGCAGGAAGGCAAAACAGCATTGGAATTATATCATTTTAGCAAAATTCTGAACTTTTGATTTAAAAAAGGCCAAAGTATAAATAATAAACATAACATAAAAAACATTAATTATTTTTCTGTGCTGATAGTATGATGCATTCTTTAATGTAAGTATTTTTCTCTGTTAATTCATACCTTTCACCATTTATTTATTCAGCAGAACTCACTTTAGCTTTACAAATTGCTTGTCATGTGTATCCATGTGGATTTTTTTTAATGCTTGCTGTGGTTAGTCATCAACAAAACTCACACTAGCAAATTGATGCAAATACGAAAACTAGTAGCTTTCAAGCAATGTTTTGCATTAACTGTGGCCTTGACCATAGTGTGTCACATACTGAGAAACAAACACATTGGTTAATGGGAAGCCTGTGGGTAAAACCACTAGTTTTTTTTAGCTTGAGATCATTAAACATATTTTCTGTGTTTAATACCCAAGTAGTTTACCTAATGTGTTTCAACATCTATTTACGAAACAAAACCTGAGCTATAGCTATACTGCTATATATCCACAGTCCAACAAGATACTTCTTTACACATTGGTTAGATTGCAGTATTCTGCCACTGCACATTATACATTGCAGAGCTTGCTTTGGTACATCATTTGCTTTTAGATCATCACTTAAGCCAAGATACGTTTGGGATAATTGATCAAAATTTTGTCCATTATGCACTCGGAATTATAGAAATTAAAGCCCAGTATCAGACCTACCATGCAGGCACTAATTCCATTTCCCTGCTCTCCCCCATCTTTTTTTTAAACTGCATCATACAATTTTGGAGGAAGCCATTTGGCCTCATTGCTGGCTTTTTAAAAGGATGTGGAAGTATCGGTGTGGGTCTGGATTCAACACGATCAAAAATCACATGACACCAGGTATAGGCCAATGGCTTTATTTGAAAACACTAGCTTTCAGAGCGCTGCTAGTGCCTGATGAAGGAGCACTGCTCCAAAATCTGGTATTTCAAATAAAGCCATTGGCCTATAACCTAGTGTCATGTGATTTATGACCTTCTTTAAAAGGACAGGAAACCTGGTTCAACTCCTCTCTTTCCCCATAGTTCAATAATTGTATTCCCTTTCAAAACTTGATTCAATAAGATATAGGAATAGAATTAGGCATTTGGCCCATCAAGTCTGCTCTGCAATTTGATCAAGGCTGATATATTCCTCAACCTAATTTTCCTGTCTTATCCTCATAACTTTCGATTCCCTGAATAATCAAGCACCTCTCTACCTCTGTCTTAAAGACACTCAATGACTTGCCTTGCACAGCTTTCAGCAGCAATGAGTTCCACATGTTCACTCTCTGGCTGAAGAAATTCCTCCTCATCTCAATTCTAAAGAATTGTCCCTTCACATTGAGGCTGCTTCCTCAGGTGCGAGTCTCTCCTACTCGTGGAATAATCTTCTCCACATCTACCTATCCAGGCCTCTCAGTATTCTGTAATTTTCAATGAGATCCTCCTTCATTCTTCTGAACTCCATCGTGTACAGACTCAGTCTTCAGCCGCTCCTCATATAACAACCCCTTTATTCCCAGGATTATTCTTCTGGACCCCCTCCAAGGCCAGCACATCCTTCCTTAGATATGGGGCCAAAATTGTGCAGAATATTGCAAATGCGGTGTGACCACAGAGCAATACACCCTCAGTAATATACCCCTGCTCTTGTATTCTAGCCCTCTCAAAATGAATGCTAACATTGCATTTGCCTTTCCAACTGCCAACTGATTTTGCATGTTAACCTGAAGAGAATTCTGAAGTCCCTTTGTGCTTCAGATTTCTAAAGTCTTTTCCGATTCAGAAAATAGTCTCCACCTTTGTTCTTCCAACCAAAGTGCATACCCTCACACTTTGCCAAACGATACACCATCTGCCACTTCTTTGCTCACTCTTCTAGCTTTTCCAAGTCTATTGAAACTGTATCCAGCCCCATTTCAAGGGAGGCATTTAAGATACTAACAGCTCACTGTTTCCTTATCAGTCTCCTGATTATTTTATCATTTACCTGAAATGCTACTAACTATTGCAGTGAAAATAGCTTCTCTATATTTATTCTATCAAACTCATCATAAAACTCTCCCCTAAATCTTCCTTGTTCTAGGGAGAACAAACAACTTCTCTGGTCTCTCCACATAATTAAAGTCACTCATCTCTGTACATTGCTAAAACGTGAGGCATATCATAAGGCTTTTATATCATATCTGAAGAGCTTTGTGCTGACGAGAACATAACAGATAAGCTAACGATTAATACCTCTATGTAAAAATTCATACTATCTGTTCGTTTTTCAACAGCCTTAATATAATTATCTTGGCACCTTGAAGCATTTGTGGCTGTACACTCAGTATCTGTTGCTGCATACTCTTAATGTTTGTACCGAGTATTGCTTTTCCTCACGATCCCTTTCAAAATGCTTTATATTAAATTTCAACTACAACATGTCTAGCATTTTTGTTCTTGAACAGTTTTTTCTGAAATTTTTACTTCCATGAAGAATAAGGGCAACAGGCACCTGGAAATGCTGAATGTTTCTCTCAAATTCACATATCATTCTGACTTGGAACTATATCAATACTCCTTCAATGCCACCCATCAAAACACTAGAACTCCCTCCATGGCAATATCTTGTATGGATCTATACCACAAAGACTTTAAGAAGATAGATCACCACCACGTTTCAAGCGCAGTGATGGATAAGCAAGTATCCATAGCAGATAGTCAACTCACTTGGTCAATAAAATAGCTCTGGAGAATTATTTTTATTTTCTTAAATTAACTGATGGGATGTGGGTGTAGCTGAATAGGCTCAGAATGCATTGCTCATCCCAAACTGTCCTGGAGAAATTGAGCTGCCTTCTTGAAATACTGCTGTCTGTGGTGCGTATGTAAACCCACACCCAATGAAGGATACAGGTCTAGAATCTTGACCAAAAACAAAGAATGAATGATGGTGATTCTCCAATAGGATAGGGCATGGTTTTGAGGGTCATTTGCCATTGGTGGTGTACCCATTCATATGCTGCTGTTGAACATCTAGATGGTAAAGATCACACATTTGGGAGTTACTGTCAAAGAAACCTTGGGGAATTGTCACAATGCATCTTATAGATGATCCCCCAGCTATCACATTGCATTGTGCTGAAGGTCGCAAATATTAAAGGCATTAAGGAGGTGTCAATGAAGCAGGTTTCTTTGTCCTGAATGGTAATAAGCTTCTTGACTGACATTGGAACTGCACTCATCCTGACAAGTGAAGTGTTTTCAATTTTACTTCTGATTTGTGCCTAGTTGAAGATAGACAAACTTGGAGAATCAGGAGGTGAGTTATTAACCACAGAATTCTCAGCCTCTGACCTGCACGTGCAGCCACAGAATTTAGGTGGTTGGTGCAGTTCAGTTTTTGGTCTTTTGGAAACCCCAGTATGTTGACAGTGGGGGATACAGTGATGTCAATGCCATTGAATTTCAAGATTTGGGGAGGTACTGGTGTTGGACTGCGGTGTACAAAGTTAAAAATCATCCAACACCAGGTTATCGTCCAACAGGTTTATTTGGAAACACTAGCTTTTGGAGCACTGCCCCTTTATTAGGACATTGTGGAGTATAAGATCATAAGACACAGAATTTATAGCAAACTGATTCAATTTTTAAAAAAGGCATTTAAAAAGGGGTGTGTGTGTATGTATGGGGGGGATATGAATGTCTGTGAGAGCACACACTCCTTCTCACACAACCCCCTCAGACATATACCCACGTGCACAGACACACACACACGATTATGGGGTGGATTTGTACATGCAGAATTACATGTTATTTTGCTAAAAACCTGCATGAATCCACGTAAGTTTCTGTAAGTCTCTTTTTTAGGAATAGAATCAGTCTGAACATTGGGGCCAGACAGGCTCACACAGGGCAGCTTACACCTTCAACGCATTATTCTGGGCTGATATGGCACCTATTGTTTTAAGTTCACTTGAGAATGTAACTTTTAAAAAAAAGTTCTGGGATTTACATGTGAAAGAACTGAAACCAACATGGTCATTCAAAAAGATGAGAGACTAAACAAACAATCCAGGTCTTTTTCAATATATAATTTGCACCACACTGTAAACTTTTGCTATAAATTCTGTGTCGTACAATCTTTTACTCCACAACCACCTGATGAAGGAGAAGTGCTCTAAAAGCTAGTGCTTCCAAATAAACCTGTTGGAGTATAACCTAGTGCTGTGTGATTTTACTTGGCTCCTCCATCATTGATACTGTGTACATTTGTGGAGGTTCCTCTTCCATTGACTTGAGGAATTGTCCACCACTATGTATGATTGGATGCAGCAATACTGCAGAGCTTAGATCCAATCCATTGGTTGTGGTATCCTTTAGCTCTGTCTATTGCATGCTGCACATGCTGTTTGTTCTGCAAGTAATCCCTTGTAATAGATTTGCCAGATTGACAGCACAATTTTTTGGGTATGCTTGGTTCTTCTTTTTGGCATTCTCTCCTTCACTCCTCATTGAGCTAGGTTTGATCTCCTGTTTGGTGGTAATGGTAGAGAGGGGATGTGCCAGGCAATGAGTTTACAGGTTTTGGTCAAATCCAATTATGTTATTGATGGCTCATAGCACCTCATGGATGCTCAGTCTTGAGTTGCTGCATCTGTTCAAAGTCTTTCCAAACCATTCATGGTGATGACCATTTAAGATCCTCATCTAGAGTACATTCTGTGGCATTAGCAGCATTAGTGCATCCTCCAAGTTCAACATAGAGGAGCACTGATTCATCAATTAAGTGGGGCAGAGAGTCAGTGGGAGGAAATCAGCAGATTTCCTTGCCAATGCTTGATTTGATGCCAAGTGATTTCACAGGGTCAGGACTCAATGGCTATCAAAGGTTGATGGGTCAGGGATTCTCAGGGATGATGTCTGGGACTTTGTCAGTAAGTTGTGATTCCCTGAAAATGATTATACTAATCTACTGCATGATTAACCTGGGGGGCAGCTCTCCCAATTTCAGCACAAAACCCCTAGATATGAAGGAAGAGGATTTAGATAAATCCCAAAGAGCTGTACCTGTGTCGTCATTTCTGGTGCCTTGGTCGATTCTGGGTAGTGGTTAGATACATCTGAGTGACTTGTTCGGCCATTTGAGGGGACAGTTGAGAGTCAGTCACTACATAAATCATATGTAGGCCAGATCAGGTGAGGGTAACAGATTTTTCTTCCTTAAAGGACATTTGTGAACCAGCAAAGTTTTTAGGAAAGTTGACAATGGCTTCATGGTCACCATTAGAATAGCTTTCTTTAAAATTTCAGATTTATTCATTGAATTTAAATTTCAATATTTGCTGTAGTGCAACTCAAACTCATATCCCTACATCATTAACCTGAGTCTCTGGATCAAGACATTATTGTCATCCTTTATTTTCACAGTAAGGACCAAATTAGTTCAAGTTCATGAAGCTTCTGCCTGAGTCAATGGGATATTTCAGCTGTCTTGCTTTCAACTCACTATGTAATGGAAAAAGAATGGCAAGTGGGCAGCTGGTTTTTAACTTCCATTCTGCCCAATTTTTACAAGGTGTGTGGATTTAGAAATGCTGCTTTTACTTAATGTGTCGGTTTCATTAAATGTTAGTCCCATGCTTGAAAAGCCTATCAATTAATGGAAAAATCAGCTTTTATTAACACTAAAGCTTCAAGTTTATTTAAAACTTAGAAGCAATCTCAGTTTTTTTAACCTGCAATTGCTTATATAACCACTGGTTAATGTTGGATAAAACAAAAGGATGGTGCAAAGAGCAGCAGAACATGCTAACTGTAACAGTAATGTAGGAGAAGCAAAGGTGAAAGACTGCGTCAAAAATAGAACATTACAACTGTTTCACCATGCTTTCAGGGTGCAACTCTTCCAAAAACGATTACACGATGTCAACAAAAGTTCCAAGAATGAAATGTTTAATCAAGTTTACTTAAAAGGTCCTTGCATTTAAGTCAATCACAAAAAGTAAGTTGTTTTTCATGATTCAGGAGGATCACTGAAAAATAAATGTTTTACTTCAGGTATCTGGTATGATTGCACCTATTGAAGGTTTTGAAATATTAGTATAACTGTGGCAGAAGTGGACAGAAGTGTCCACGGCATAAAGGACAGCATAGCAGCTGAAACTGGGTATCTAATACTAAGAATTAGAGAATAGCCCAGAAGTGCCGAAATTCACAGCAGGTACAATGTCAGGCAGCACGATCAATAAAGCACACTCAGTTATCTTGGATAATAAGGATTGCTTCAGTATGGAGATGGTACCATTTCATTAAAAAAGAACAGCTGGTCCTATTGCATTGCTGTATCGACAGGAGTGAAGAACACCACTGCCCTTTCCATTTTAATAGTGCAGGTGTTCAGAACATACCCACTGGTGCCAAGAAAAGCTCTGTAATAAAAATATAAGCAATAGGAACAGGAGGACGACACTTGGCCTGTGGAGTTCATGGCATGGCAGCTCTTGATACTTCCAGATGGTGTGATGAAAGAGCCAACATTATGAGATAGTATTCATTGGAGATACAAATCAGTTTAATTTACTAAGAGATTTATGTTGTGAAGCTGCGTCCATTGTTAATTTTTTTTTAGGAATTGCATCAAAAAGGCTGCTACATTATTTCATTAGAAAGACTTCAGAGAAGCTTGCACTTGATTTTATTTTGAAAGGTTCCTGGAAGGTCACTTTGGATGTTTTCCAAAAACACTTCCTGGAAGACACAATTAAGCTAAGTAAACAATGGCGCACCATTGACTATTGTACTGTATGGACTTGTTCATAGATGGGTCACATGTCCTTTTTTTCATTTATTAGATGGGGGTCAGCATTTATTGCCCAGAGGACAAAGAAGAGTCAACCACATTGCAGTGGGTCTGGAATCACATGTAGAACAGACTAGATAAAGATGGCAGTTTCCTTACCTAAAGGACATTAGTGAACCAGATTGGTTTTTCCAACAATCATTAGATTCTTTTCTTTAAATTGAATTCAAATTCTACCATCTGCTATGGCAGGTCAAATCCAGAACATTACATGGGTCTCTCATTAACAGTCCAGCGATAATACCACTGAGCCACTGCCTCCCTGATTTATGACTGTCAGTTGATTTGGGTTGCTTGGATATTGTTTGAAATAGTTAGTTGGGGTGTAGGCTCCTTAGAGAGAAGCCACCCAAATTATTCTTTCCCATCTTTTTCTAGAAAGCTCTTTTAGATCCAGTTAGAAAACTGATGAGGCAGTTCTCTTGAAAGGTTTCTAGAAGACTTCATCTTGGGATCTTCTGAATGAAGTGCTTCTGAAAAGATGCCAGTGACAACAGCATGTGTCCAGTGAACCATCTATGTGTATAAGGGATGCCACACTGAAAGCTGTCTGGAACATTTCATAACTTATCGTCTTTTCTTATTATAAAATCAAATGGTCTGGTTTTAAGCTGTATGACTCTGAATTATTAACAATTTACTTTGCCAAAGTACTCTTTTTGAAAGTTAAAGAGAAACTTTGCTTTTTTCTTATTTAACTTTTGTATGTGTGTCTTTGTTAAGTTTATTTTGAAGGATTAATATTTATTCTTTTATATATCAAATGGTGTTAATTGTGTTTGCATCTTTGCTGAGTAAGTCTTGTTCTTATAATAAATCAATAATTTTGTTGTTACTAAACAGACCTTGTTGGTACATTTTTTGTATTTTGAGTTGAATATATAGATAAATTATCTAATTGGCCACTTCAATAACTAAGTGAAACATTTAAGTATATCTTATGGAAAGTGGAATTGTTGATTTTGAGAAAGTTAATGTCCTCCTCCAACTTTGGTCATAAGATTTAGCAAATGCCATTGTTATTGTCAGGATTTTTCCATATTGACTTATTTCTGTCCTTTCAATAGGTAATTATGTCATGTGTGTTGGCTGTGTGTAAGATGGTATAATGCAGACAAGTCCTTCTGTATTATGAAGGAGTGCTTAGGACAAGGCATGGGGTGAGGGAAGGGGCCATTAATGCCACACTTGTTAGTTGGCAAATAGCATTGAAAAGTATGTGCTGCTACCAAAATATAACAGCCATATGTTTGAAGCCCACATCATAGAACAGCATCATATTAATAAATTTCCTCTTTAATTGTAGGAAAAGAACTTGCACAATGCTTGACAGAGGAACAGAACTGGAGATAATGTTCCAAACCTCACCATTCTGACGTGTCAAGGACCAAGTCTTGCAATTCAGCAAATATTGGAGCTGGGCCACGGAGATAAGAAGAAGGCCCTTGGAAGATCAGATTCCATGGGAATATTATCGTAACTACAGCAAACATTCCCAATGCAGATGGGGTGATGGGATGCACAAATCTGAAGAAGCAGAAAGGCAGTATTCATGGTTTGTGACTTTGAAAGCTTACATAGATCATAAGAAAAGCACGTCTAGATGATGAATGCGGTTAGGTTAAAAAAATTAATCACATCTCTGAATGGTTGTCGTGCTTGCAGTGAAAAAACATGTCTCAGCACACTTGCCATACTCGTCTCAAAGTTGGAAGATGCTCCTAACTCTTTTATTGCTCGTCACATGTGCAACATCAATAACAAATATAGCCTTAGAGGACTGATGCTAACTTCTGAGGAGGAAGAGGATGCCTCCAAATGTGCAGTGTAACAGACTTGCTTTGCACCTAGCATGGGCTTTAGCGGGTATGCACCATTCTGCTGCAAGACATACACCCCATGGTGAGAACACATTGTGTTACATGAATGCGTGTCCAAGGATTGCAGGACATGGCCTAGCTACTCAGTTTCAGGATGATGATGAGCCACTTGAGTAAAACAGAAAGCTTGCCAAGATGTGACAGGGCTTTCAATAGGGTAGCATGTAATGGCATGAATAATAGAGGAGCCCTGTAGGTCACGAGCACTTGGATGACTTGCTGTTCAAAACACATGGTTTCCTCTGCTGGGAGGCTAGTGATTGTCATTGGAGGGCCAGGCACAGCAGCAGACTGATGGTGCACTGGATATGTATTCTGACTTGGTTCTTCTGAGCTCAGCAGCCTAATCCCAGGGTGAGATAGGGTTTGGGAAGCCTGAAATCACAGCCATCCTTGTCCACCTTAGGAAAGGAGGGAGAGGGCTAAATGGTCCTTAAGTCAGCAAGTGAATAGCTGCATCATTCAGGAAATTTTGATGAGCAAAATTACCCTTTCTGCCTATATAATACCCATCCTCCTCATCAGTTATTGGCATCAGGTGCCATGGTTATCAGTATGCAGGAGATTCCCACCATGCCAAGGCCCTCAGAGCTAAAATCATCCCTGGTATAAAGGAATAAAGGTCAGCAGCACTTGTCTCCAACATAGCTAGCAGTGATAGGGGATAGCATTAAGCAACACCACCAGGAAACTAATCAGGAAAACTCTACATTTGCTATTCATCTTTTTTGTGAAAATTTATAATAGCTCAGAACAATTGTTTGCTTACATGACTGTTTTGATCAAATAATTGTCTGGCTACATTTGATAGTTATCTCTGATGTTTGGATCTCGATTACCCGGGTGCTAATGTGGAGATTTGTAATTATTTGGATTCCTTTGATACTACTGAACTAAATCAGATTATCGGTACATGGTCCGAGTGTTCATGTCAGGGAGCTGCAAAGAGAAATCGCTCAGAGCTAGGATGCAATGCAGCTGGACAGACTCAGCTGTTGGGGTTTTCGGAGTGTCAGAGCTTCACTGGTCACATGCACAGACCAGCTTGTACAGCTGTCTGCGAGACTCATTCTCCTCTTCATCAGACTCCTCTTCAACACTCTCCTCTTCAGAGGATGGGGTTGTTGCTATCAATTCCTCCTTGGCTTTCACAATGCACAGCAAACAAATACTAAAAGAAAACATTGGCTGCTGCATTTTGAAAAATGAAACCTGATCTATTCAGACTTCTTAAGCAGACCAATGGTATATCTCAAGGGGAGCTCCTTGTATCCAAGCTGCCCACCATCCAAAGCTTCTGGGCTGATAAATATCTTTGGGACCCAGGAGTGTCTTTGAATGTGAGTGCACATAGATTGCTTAATAATTGAGTGGAATCCTTTTCTATTTATGAATGGGTGCAATTGACCTCTGGAAATCCAACCAAGGATGCAAAACCTCTGGACCATTCCACTTGACTGATGTTGTCAGAAGTCAAGAAGATATATTGATATACACACCTAAACATTGCATCAACTGTCTTCACTGATGCTATTATATGCAACAGGGTGGGAAATCTCACTGCAATCTCTACCTACAGCCTGGAATGGGCCAAAAAGTGAAAAAAAAACTTAATGCCACTGTTAAGACCAAAGGTATTAGGTGGCCACCATCACAATTCAAGGCTATCTCAGCCAAAAGCATGTACAGTGGGATATGACAGTCTCTTTTGAAAGACAATCTTTGGAGGCATTCCATACACTCACTCAGTTAGTAGGTTCGGGGTTTCATATGCCACGTTGTGTGCCTAACAATGCCTCCTCTAGCTGTGTAACCTCTGGCTGGTTTCCCATCTTTCTTTGCAACTCACAGCCCATGTGCCTTATCCAGCAGCTCTCTTCCTTTTCCTTCTCATAGGAGATGCCTCCAGCAGAATGTACAATCCCCATAGGAGACACAGTAACACTACACAAATGGTGCAGTGCTCAATGATAATGGGAGCATTTTTTTTTCAAGCTCCTTTCCTGAGGAATTAACCTGAATCAAACAAAATAGTGATATGTAAAGCACAATTTCCAGTCTCAGCAGAGGCGCCTGCTAAAGTTAGGCATAGTCACAAATCAAAGCTATACAGCAGTCTCTGAAAAAAAAACTAACTTCAGCCCAATTGTGTGTTTCATGCATCGACCACATTATGGCACAGACAAGCTTTTTTCCCAGAAAATTGGGTTCTAACGAAGTCAATTTCTTAAAAATTAGGCTTATCAAAAATTAAAGGAGGACTGACAATTTCTTAATGCTTGCTTAATGTATTAAAGCAGACCAATGTGATGACTCCAGGTTCATAATCCAATGTCATCATGCCAAATATAGCACATCAGCCAGATTACACCAGTGCCACTTTTACAACTTAAACATCCCCCTACATTCAATAGAATTCTCAGCATAACATTACCAAGCTGCTAAAAGAAAAGTTAATCTGTGCACTGATAGACAAGGGTGAACTATTCTTAAACTTTACCCAATGATGTGGGAAATGCTTAACCCATCAAACAAAGCCCTTATTAACTTAATCCTCAAACATTCGCTTACATCAGAGGGGCAATAACATTTATGCAGGACAGTGACATCAATGAACCAGACAAAGTAACTGGAGCACTCCAGTCATGCCAGCTCCAAATGTAGATGGATCACTAGGTATTTGCAATGACGATAGGTTAATGCCATAATAAATAAATTTTAATCTAATTTTCTGACATCAATGGAGTTGAAAATTTAGACTGTTAGCAAGATCAATTTGACAAAATTGTATTTCCAAGTTCTAAAAAAAATCAAACCAAAAGCATCCCAACTTTTTAACCCTTAACTGACTGTCTAAATGTAAGTTAATGTCAATTGAAATAATTGCGCCCGTTACCTTTTAAATATTGGCAAACCAGTAATTGTCAGATTACCCAACTTCGCTCGGTATATCAGTCTACTGGTCTACATTAATACTAGGGAAAAACACGTGGAACACATATGTCTGCTATTTGGTAGACTATAAAAACTGATTAAAGTCATAGAGTCAAAGAGATGTACAGCATGGAAACAGACCCTTTGGTCCTACCCAATCTAGTCCTACCTGCCAGCACACGGACCATACCCCTCCAAACCCTTTCTATTCATATACCCATCCAAATCCCTTTTAAATGTTGCAGTTGTACTAGCCTCCACCACTTCCTGTACCATTAAGTGTATAAGTTTAGTGTATAAGTATATTAGGGGTGGCACGGTGGCACAGTGGTTAGCACTACTGCCTCACAGCGACAGAGACCCGGGTTCAATTCCCGCCTCAGGTGACTCTATGTGGAGTTTGCGCATTCTCCCAGTGTCTGCGTTGGTTTCCTCCAGGTGCTCTGGTTTCCTCCCACAATCCAAAAATGTGCAGGCTAGGTGAATTGGCCATGCTAAATTGCCCATAGTGTTAGGTGCAGGGGTATATGTAGGGGAATGGGTCTGGGTGGGTTCCGCTTCAGCGGGTCGGTATGGACTTGTTGGGCCGAAGGACCTGTTTCCACACTGTAAGCAATCTAATCAAGTCCTGCTAAGATTTGCTTTCCCAAAATGCAGCACCTCACATTTATCTAAATTAAACTCCATCTGCCACTTCTCAGCTCATTGGCCCATCTGATCAAGATCCTGTTGTAATCTAAGGTAACCTTCTACGCTGTCCACTACACCTCCAATTTTGGTGTCATCTGCAAAGTTACTAACTATACCTCTTATTTATATAAATGATTTGGATGTGAGCATGACGAAGGGTAGTGGACCCAGCACCGATCCCTGTGGCAATCCACTGGTCACAGGCCTCCAGTCCACCATCCTCTGTTTTCAACCGTTGAGCCAAATGGCTAGTTCTCCCTGTATTCCGTGAGATCTAACCCTACTAACCAGTCTGATTAGTTACTAAGTTTGGTGAAAATTGAGTTTGCCATGACCAAACCTACCTACTTGGGAACAGGTCATGGAGCAAGGTCAAACATTGTTCAGAAATGCTAAAGTTTAAATAATCATGGATTTTGCCTGTGTTATTCCTTAAAAAGGTAAGAGATGGGAAAGCTTTTAGAAATGATAGGCTGAGACAAAATTAATAGTCCCTTAGACATATGTGGATAAAGTTTGAAAAGTCAACATGGATTAGTTAAATACAAAGGTGATAGCCTAGTGGTATTAACACTGTACTACTATTTCGGAGACACCCAGGTAATATTCTGGGGACCTGGGTTAAAATTCTGATGTGGCAAATGGTGGAATTTGAATTAATTTTTTTTTTAGAAACTGAAATTAAGAGTCCATTGTTGACTATTAAACCATTATTGAATGTCAGGAAAAGATCAAAACTATCTATCTGTTTCACTCATGTCCTTTAGGGACACCTTGTTCTGCCATATTTACCTGGTCTGGCCTATAAGTGACCCCAGAACAACAGCAATGTAGTTGCCTCTTAACTCCCTCCGGACAGTTAGGGAATGACCACATTCTGGAAATAAATTTTTAGAAATGCAAATCATTTAAATAATTTGATTGAATTTTTTTGAGAAGGTGCCAGAGTGGGTTGATGAGGGTAATGCAATTGAGGTGCTATACATGAACTTATGAATGGTAAATGAAGAAAGGCTACAAATTAAGTTAGCCAATTTAGTTAAAGGTATGGAATAGGAAAAAAAAAGACCCATTGATACAATGCTGGCCAAATAATAGAGCACTTGTGATGAACTTTACTTCAGACTGGGTTAATCATTATAACAGAACTTCCCAGGAGTTGACATTCAGGGCATTGTTTTACATGATGTGTACATCTCATTGTCAAAGCTGGGTCATCATCAGCCAGAAATACCAAGTGGATGATTCATCTCAGCCTCCTCTGAGATCTCTAATGTTGTGGACACCAGTCTTCAACCATTTCAAATCATTCAACGTGATAAGACAAAATGGCTGACGGCACTGGAAACTGCAAAGGCTATGGGCCTTACAAACTTTTGTTAGTAGTGCTGAAGAACTATGCCATAGAACTAGCTGTGCCCACACTGGTATCTAATTGGCAACGTGATTAATTGTCCAGGTCTGTCTTGTCCATGAAACGCAGGACAAATCAAACCCATTTTATTGGCACTCCATTCACCACCTTCAACATCAATGTCCAGTGGCTATAGTGTCTAAATCTGCAAGACACTTTGTAGCAAATCACCAAGACTTCTCCACCAGCACCATCACACCTGTAAACTCTACCATTGAGATGGACAAGGGCAGTAGACGCATGGGATTAGCATCGCAGATAAATTCCCCTCCAAGTCATGCACTAGCCTGACTTGGAAAGATATCAATGCTCAGCCTGCTTCCTGATATTTTATTTGAAACTTCAGACAAAGCAGTCAAAAGATTTCTTACAGATTTAAAAATAAAATCGATGGTTAAAAAACTTCTTACAGGCTTACAACTAATATTGAAAAATACTGACTAAATGTCAAATACTTGAATGAGGCACTTGAAATGTCGTACCATTCAAGGCTATAGGCGAAGTGCTGGTAAGTGGAACTCAACTGTAGAGAAGTCTAACCAGCACACACTTGATGGACCAATATGATTCTATGATTGATAGTTCAAAGGCTGCTGTCAAGAGTATGGTGCTGGAAAAGCATAGCAGGTCAGGCAGCATCCGAGGAGCAGGAGAATCAATGTTTCGGACATAAGCCCTTCATCAGCTCTAGAACACATCTGAATTCTCATTCCTGATGAAGGGCTTATGCCCGAAACATTGATTCTCCTGCTCCGCCGATGCTGCCTGACCTGCTGTGCTTTTCCAGCACCACACTCTAGACTCTGATCTCCAGCACCTGCAGTCCTCACTTTGTCCTACTTCAAAGGTTGCTGCCTGTTTAACGAGAATGCATTCCTGTATATGATGTATATCTACTGGAATTTTCTTTCCTTTGGGAAAAGGAGCAAGCTGTGTTCTGTCTCACAGCAGATCTGTGATATACCTCAAATCTTCCCTCAGTTACCTTTGATCCACAGAGAACAAGCCACTTTCTCTCACCTAACTTTGTAGCTCAACCTTGAAACCATTGTGACAAATGTCCTTTGTTGCCTCTCAAAGATTCTGCCATCCTTCCTGAAGTCTGATGAACAGCACTAGACACAATTTTCTGCTGGTGACAGTAGTTACTCCTGCAAGGAAATCTGCAGTCATGGTATGCCACACTTGTCTGCATTTCACCATACTCACACACCCATTGTAATTGATTTGCAACCACATCATGACACCCCTTATGCACTGTACTCAGGTTGACCCCTCTTTGTGTTGCCCATGAGATTCCCTCCGAGAAGTGATCTCTGCAATGTTTTGCTCTGGTCAAATGGCCAAAATACTGACATTTTTTTTAGATGTTGCTTTTAGGATTGGTTTCTGATTTTGCAATTCAAAATACTTCTACATTTGTGTTTTGGTCTGTATGTGGATTTTATCTAAGCATCCAATTTCAAAAACTTTGATTTTCTTCCACAGGTCTTTACTAATGTCCAGGTTTCTGAGACTTAGAGCAGATGGATTGTAGAATGGTGCAACTATTTTCTTGTGACATTTTGGGTTTTCATGTTGTTAACACATCCTTCACAAATTTCAATCCAGTTATCTCTATCCTTCTTCTAACCTCTACAACCCATCTGAATTCTCATTTGTCTGCAATGGACACATTTACTCAGTTCCACTATGACACTATCCACTTTAATCTTCACTCTAATTTCCCCTACAGTATTCATTTTAACAACTATGTTTTATCTTTATGGTGTTCATTCTCAAACCATATTCTAAAATGCTTGATTTTATTTAACCTGTGATATTTTATAGAGTCTCTTCTCATTCTGTAAGCAATGCCACGTCATAAGCATTCTACAAGTTTATGGTTTTACTTCAACTATTACCCTTGGACTTTCATCTATTTCCCTGAATATTTGTTCTGTATACAGATTGATTTTCTTTTCTGACAGTTCACAACCTATGATTATCCCTCTCCTTACATGAAGCTCATTGTTTCATCTCAACATAGGCTCTGGATAATTCTCACATCTTTACTACTAATGTCACAACTTAGTAACACATCTATTAACATCTTATGATATACAATCAAATGTTTGATTTAAACATATGTAAATACTCTTATTTACTTCCAGTTACAGCCAAACCAGAGCTTTATTAAGGTTCAGCACATTTCTCTGTTTTCGTTCCCGATACCAACATAATGAAGTTCAAGATCCCTTTTTAAATACTCTTATGTCCTATAATCTTCTATCATACTTCAAACTTTGTGAATACCATATCATTTTATTTTTCTGTATTTTTGATTGTCGACTGAAATGGAAAATAATTGTTTTGAAAATACAAGGATAGCTTAGGGATTACTGTATATTTCTTTGAAAACAGGTAAGCTGATCCTTATAGTAAATACTGCTAACACAGCTACTTGTTCAAGCAGAGCTGGAAGTTTTAGTTGCAGATAAGCTGGACACAAGGGTATGTATAAATGAAGATTCAGTTGGCACAAGTAGTCTGTGTACTAACGATCAGTTATTGATGACAGAGGTTTGCAGCTTACCAACAAATAAGGTGATTGGTTTTCAGGTAGCTGAACAACTTGGGGTTGTAAACAAGATGGCGAAGTCTTCAGGCCTCCACCAGCTTAGGGACTTTTTCTGTTCACTGCCATAAAAAGCATAAATTCCCAAAAAAATCTGTTTATTTTCCCTTCAGCAATTTCTATAAGCAGTTCACTCTCCACTATTGTGTATTTTGGCTACAGTATGTACTATCATTCTGTACGATGCACTGCAGTAACTAAGCAAGCCTTCTTTTCTCTCCATGTTCCAAACCAATTACCCCATGAGGACATCACCACCTCCAAGTTCTGTATCAATTACACTCCTGACATGTGAGGGATTACAATTATATTGCTGTTCCCTCATTTCCACTGGCTGAAAATGCTGGAATTCCTTACTCTGCAACATTATTCATTATCTACACTACATAAACACACCACCAACTTCTCAAAGACAATTATGGAGGAGCAATAAATGCTAGCCTTGTCAGCAAACACTACCTTGTGATTTAAAAAAGTCATAAAATAATGAAGAGGCTGAGATGACAGATAAGCTTGAAGGTGGAGATGGTTTTACAAAACTGTCAAACAGTAGGCAAAAAGGTATAAAACTGGAGAAAGTAGACTATAAGCATAACCTAGTGTGGTATGCAAAAGCAGATTGCATGTGTTTCTCCAACATGCAGACGAGATTTAGCAAAAGATACAGAAACAGGTTACCATTGAAGTTAAATTGGGGATAACATATTAGCAGAGACTTTAAACAACTCATTCTCTCTTCACAGTGGAAAACAAAAACTATGTTAGGAACCAATGGACTAAAGAGAGGAAGGAACATAAAGTCATTAATTTTATTAAAGAACAAGAAAATAGCAGCTCTGTCAATTTTTAGTCTATCAGATTTCCCAGCTGTAGAATTTGAGGTTGGTAATGAGGTTTCCCACACGATCACCAGAAGAAATATCAGCTTCCTGTCAGCCAATTGCCTGGATGTAAGGTTTCTGCCCTTCACCCAGTGAAAGTCCTGCCTCAGACAGCTGCTGGCCAACTTGCATGACTGGCAGCTCAGTGGTCTCTGCAGCGCCATTGTGAGCAGTAGATGACAAAAGAATTCTGCACGCCGCACCAAAATGTCAGTGAAGAAAGCTTAAAAAAAAAACTTAATAGAAATAACAGTAACACTATTACTGGTTTGACCTGTACATCTTTATTAAGTGTTAATTTGCCATATTTATTTCAGAATTTCCTGCAAACATCTAGAAGTAGAATTTCTGTTACTATTGTTTCTCTCCATGGTTTCTGATGGTTTGTTAACAAATCCATGATTGGAAATTGGAAAAGATTCAAGGAAATGGCCACCCTTGATGCTTTGTTTATTACATAAACAAAGAAAGATTGATGGCAATATTTTAAATATAAATTAACTTTACTTTGGTACCGCCCTTGCAGGGTAAATGTTTAGCAAGCTTTCATTCTTGTATTTTACCACTGTACTGAATGTTTAACCATGTGAGATTTATGGTTGCTGCATTACAATTAGCCAATAGAATATAGAACATAGAACAATACAGCACAGAACAGGCCCTTCGGCCCACGATGTTGTGCCGAACATTTGTCCTAGCTTAAGCACCCATCCATGTACCTACCCAATTGCCACTTAAAGTTCGCAAATGATTCTGACTCTGCTACTCCCACAGGCAGCGCATTCCATGCCCTCACCACTCTCTGGGTAAAGAACCCACCCCTGACATCTCCCCTATACCTTCCACTCTTCACCTTAAATTTATGTCCCTTGTAACACTCTGTTGTATCCGGGGAAAAAGTTTCTGATTGTCTACTCTATCTATTCCCCTGATCATCTTATACACCTCTATCAAGTCACCCCTCATCCTTCGACGTTCCAATGAGAAAAGGCCTAGCACTCTCAACCTATCATTGTACGACCTATTCTCCATTCCAGGCAACATCCTGGTAAATCTTCTCTGCACCCTCTCCAAAGCTCCCACATCTTTCCTAAAGTGAGGCGACCAGAACAGCACACAGTACTCCAA
>NC_057714.1:55714993-55769655 GCF_004010195.1 Chiloscyllium plagiosum
TCATCTGCAAATTTACTGACTCACCCTTCGACTCCCTCATCCAAGTCATTAATAAAAATTATGAACAGCAGAGGACCCAGAACTGATCCCTGCGGAATTCCACTTGTAACTGGGCTCCAGGCTGAATATTTACCATCTACCACCACTCTCTGACTTCGACTGGTTAGCCAGTTTTCTATCCAATTGGCCAATTTCCCTCTATCCCATGCCTCCTGACTTTCCGCATAGGCCTACCATGGGGAACCTTATCAAATGCCTTACTAAAATCCATGTATACTACATCCACTGCTCTACCCTCATCCACATGCTTGGTCACCTCCTCAAAGAATTCAATAAGACTTGTAAGGCAAGACCTACCCTTCACAAATCCATGCTGGCTGTCCCTAATCAAGCAGTGTCTTTCCAGATACTCATAAATCCTATCCCTCAGTACCCTTTCCATTACTTTGCCTATCACCGAAGTAAGACTAACTGGCCTGTAATTCCCAGGGTTATCCCTATTCCCTTTTTTGAACAGGGGCACAACATTTGCCACTCTCCAGTCCCCTGGTACCACCCTTGTTGACAGTGAATGCATGAGGTCTTTGAGCTTTGTTTTTTGGAGCATTCGATATTGGACACTTTGGTTGTTGACAATTTCTGGCTGTGTAGAGGACATGTTCAGTAGGACTGGCTACTTGTCCCAGCTAAAAGGCTCCAGTACAGCTACAACACTGGCATCAAACCAATATGAAAATGTGCTCCAATCTATGCAGTCCATAAAAAATAAAAGGGGTAATCTTGGTTAGCCAGTTACCCCAGCCACCCAAATCAGCTTCCTCCCAAACATAACCAAAAAGGGTGAAGGAATCATATTATAGTAATGCAGGGAAACTGGCTTACCAACAATCTGCTCATTGATACTCAGTTTAAATTCTGACCAAAAAGCTCGCATGTAAGCATTTAGCAGATTAAATTGTCCCTCCAAAATTAATGTGTGGTGTCAGTTTATCTGCCAAAAAACCCCATCATCACAACAACAGCATATCCAAAACTGTAGCACTCCATCAGTACTTTGGTGAATTATCTTAAATATAACTGAGACCAATTCTACATCAATAAATATACTGATCCACACTGCATTTCTGTCATGTGTTTAGTAATGTGCATTGCACATTATGCAAATCATAGACTATCTTGACAGTACTATGCCACTAGTTCTAAACTTGATAACATTCACAGACTCCATGGCTTCTTAGCTAACCCTCCCAAGCTGATTCACAATAGAATCAAAATGAATATTCAAGACCAAGTTGGTATGGTCTGATGTTGTGGCCTCCTCTGCCAGACCTAGGGGACTAGGACTGCCTTCCTCAGCAAAACCCAATCTTCTACGTTCCTGCCAGCAAATTAGGGCACTAATCTCCCGTATTTGCCAAGTCCAGGGTAAATATCATGAACAACTCTGAGTGCAGAACAACTCTGGATTGACAGGGCTTGGCTGGGTAGGGAATGACCCTTTAAAGGTGGCACCAACTCTAGGAATCAGGAGTGGCCATTACCTCTGTCTATGGTGAGTGGGAGAATCGGGTTGACATCAGACAAGCCATTGGTCATGGTACACTGTTAATGAAGCATGTTTGGGGTCAGAGTATAGGCCTCGCCGAGGGAGCATTTCATAAAACTTGACAGAAATGACACTTAATTTCAGTCCAAGAGGTGTCTGTGAAGAGTATTAGAGGTAATAGTAACACTTGGTGTGCTTAAAGGTAGTACTCCTCTGGTTCTGGTCAAATGCAACTAGGTTCTTTTTCCTTTGTGAGGGAAATAAATGGGGCATCATGAGTGAATAAGCGTTCTCATCCATTTGGGTCCTGATTTGCTTGTAAACTCTCATTTGAACCAGGGCTCAATGTTAGGCACTCTTTGCAATTCCTCAGATTCTGAGACAGTCTCTGTCCATTTGCAGCAAGATGTGGACACTATTCAGGGCTTAAGCACATCAGTGGCAGGTCACATTTACACCACACAAGTACCAGGCAATGACTAATTTCCAAAAGAGAATATAACCCCTGACATTCACTCGGGATACCATCACTGAATTTCATACCATCAACATCCCAGAGTTTACCATAGACTAGAAGCTGAACAAACCCTGCAATATAGACACAGTAGTTAAAAGAAAGTCAGAAGTTAGGAATTCTACAGTGAATAATTCACCTCTTTTCTCTCCATAACCTGTCCACCATGTACAAGGCAGAAGTCTGAAGTGTTATGATATATTCACCACGAGCCTGGCTGAGTGCAGCTCCAACAGCACTCAAGAATCTTGACACAATCAAAGACAAAGCAGCCTGTATGATGGGCACCTTTAACATTCACTTTCTTCACTACTAACACAGAACAGCATGTACTAACTACAAGAACCTTGCAGCAACTCAAGACATCTCTGACAGCAGCTTCCAAACTCAGAACCTATACTACCTAGGCCGAGCAGGTGAGCTGATGCATGGAGAAACCAGCATCCACATGTTCCCTTCCAGGTCTTATGCTAACTTTGAACTTTATTGCTGTTCCTTCACTGTCATGGGGTCAAAATTCTGGAACTTTTCTGAACAGTAGTCTGGGTGTCTTTAAATCTCAAGAACGGCAGTGGTGTTAGAACGCAGTTCACAACCACTTTCTGCAGAGCTATTAGGGATCATCAAAAACCTCCCACAGTCTCATCAGTGACACCCACATCACATGAACAAATGAAAAGAGAAAAGATGACTGAAAAAAGCCAATTTGGGCCAGAGAAATTCATTCCTGAAATCCTTTCCTAATTTCACATTCACTGTGTAAACATGAATAATTCATCACTTTTACTTCTACAATTTTATCTGTTACATTTTTTTTCTGCTGTCATCTCTTTATGTTCCCATATGTAAGTGAAACCATATCTTTGAAATCTGCTTATGTCACAAGCTAGTAGTTTGCAAAAACATTTACATCTTATCTTTGCATTTTTGAAATACTCTGAAGTATCGCAGCTTCTTTTATTATTTCCTGTTAGGTCCTTTTTTGTGATTGCTCCAATATTCGTCACCTCAATCATGGATTTTCATTCATGATATTTCTTTTGCATATTTAATATGACTCACTGTACTTTGGAGGTATCACTTTACAGCTCCACCCGGATAATGTGCTAGCCAATATTTATCCCACTATCAATACCTCATAAAGCTGATTACCTTGTCATTATTGCATTGTTGTTGTGAGATATTGTTGTGTGCAAATTGACCTGTTCTCATCTTTAGATTTACAAGCTGTATAGCACTCTCGAAAACATTAAAATCATGAAACGTAAGTGAGTTGACACTCACTCTTCACATTATCCCATCACTCTTCAGTGTTCATTGCTGTTTGAAAATTGGTTGCCACTTTTTTTAATTGCCTTTAGCTAAAGTCGCCATAGCCTTACCAGACCACTGGGCTGCTCTCTCATTTGAGAAAGATGACTGATGGTGATTTAATCTGAGGTCACCATGCCTCAGGTGAGGGGAGAGATTGAGAAGGAGAGTTGCTCATGGTAACCTCAGCTGGTGCAGGGATTAAAACCATGCTGTTGAGAGTCATTGTGTCACAAACTAGACAGACATCTCCATTAGCTATGTAGTGCTTTGTCCCTTAGTCATACAAGAAGACATCTAAATAAAGCTATTTCCTTTCTTTCTATTTTGGTTTCTGTTTTCCTCACTGCTTTAGAGAGGTCGCCAGCAATTGCACTGCCTGATCTATAAAACCTGTTTTTCTCTGCTAGTATTTTTTTCCATTCACTGCTGAAATTGTATACAGTTTACTGAAGGTACTTGCTTACAATTATATCAGCTAAGTGGTAAATTGATGTCTTGAGAGCAGCAAGAGTATTTTGTGATTTTATATTCAGTTTTTTTAAAAAACAAATTACTGCTAACAGAATCTTTTCTCAAGAACTGGATATTTTGAGAATAGGCAGCACTGTAATTATACTTGTGGTTTCTAAATTATGGTAACAAAAATCATTTCATTAAATGTTCAGTAGATATGTCAACATTCTAGTACCATAAGGTGTGCTGACTTTTGATATCAGTTTTGCAAGTTTTTACCTAAAATGAACCCTTGGCCAGATTGGAACGTTTGTTTTTCAAGATGCTGATACAAGATTTACAATAAGTAGACACTTCTGTTTACTTAAGGGCCAAAATTATTGAATGGGAGCTAACTAACCTTAATAAGTTTTCAAGCAAATAGAAACAGAAGATTCTGAGAAGCAGAAGATTCCTTGTAAACAGCATGAGTTGTAAATGATCAATGATTAATGAAAGAAAGTCACTTATTGGGTGGGATGGGATTGTATAGGTTCCCTACCTGCATTTTCAATATGCATTGGGAGGACCAAAGGAATGATTGCCTCATAATTGATGATCTGGAAAGTTAGGAAGCAAACTATTTATGAGAGTTTTACTCTTAATATTTCTTTTCAATACCTCATTCAGCAAATTAAAAGTTTGAAAAACGTATGTATTTTGTCACTTAATAATTAAATATAAGTTCATCCATGATTTAGTTGGTAATGTCAGGCTGATGCAGTTACTAAACTTGACGTGAAAGAGTTGAATCAATGTTAAGTACAGCCAATACAATTAGCAGCTTCAGGTGCTTTAGCTACAGTGATGGAAGTGGTATTTATTAGGAATAATTAGTCCAACTCTTCTAATTAGTTCTAACACTATGGGACTCAGTAATATGAAGAATATTAGAGTAAACTATCAGAGTAAAGAAATGAAAAAGCCTTGTAATGATCTCTTTTTCTTAATAGCAAAGACCTTTCACAAAGGAAATGGCACTGAACCCAATAAAGGAAATCTGTTTTGAATGGATCAGAAGGAAAATATTAAGGATAAAGTAGTTGAAAAGTGTAGCGCTGGAAAGGCAGCATTCAAGGAGCAGGAAGGTTGACATTTTGGACACAAGCTCTTCATCAGGACATTCCTGATGAAAGCCACACTTTTTGAATCTGATCTCCAGCATCTGCAATCCTCACTTTCTCTTAAGGATAAAGTAGTCAATAAGAAAATCACATGGTCAGACTGATGTAATGCAAGTTACGTTAATATGTCCTTTCCCAGCTACCAGATTAAAGAACATTTCAAATAGTCATAGACATTGTCATACAGATGTACAGCATGGAAATAGACCCATCAGTCCAACTCGTCCATGCCAACCAGATATCCCAACCTAATCTAGCCTCACCTGCCAGCACCCGGCCCATATCCCTCCACACCCTTCCTATTCATGTACCCATCTAGATGCCTTTTAAATATTGCAATTGTACTTGCTTCTACCATTTCCTCTGGCAGCTCATTCCATATACGTACCACCCTCTGCATGAAAAGGTTGCCCCTCAAATTTCTTTTACATCTTTCCCCTCTCACCCTAAACCTATGCCCTCTAGTTCTGGACTCCTCCACACTCGGAAAAAGACCTTGTCTATTTATCCTATCAATGCCCCTCATGATTTTATAAACCTCTATAAGGTCACCCCTCAACCTCCGACACTGCAGGAAAAACAGCCCTAGTCTATTCAACCTCTCCCTATAGCTCAAATCCTCCAACCCTGGCAACACCCTTGTAAATCTTTTCTGAACCCTTTCAAGTTTCACAATGTCTTTCCAATAGGAACGAGACCACAATTGCATGCAATATTCCAACAGTGGCCTAACCAATGTCCTGTACAGCCACAACGCCTGTACTTAATTGACCAATAAAGGAAAGCATACCACACTCCTTCCTCACTATCCTATCTACCTGCGACTCTACTTTCAAGGAGCTTTGAACCTGCACTCCAAAATTTCTTTGTTCTGCAACACACCCTAGGAGCTTACCATTAGTGTATAAGTCCAGCTAAGATTTGCTTTCCCAAAATGTAGCACCTCATATTTATCTAAATTAAACTCCTTCTGCCATTTCTCAGTTCATTGGCCTATCTGATCAAGATCCCGTTGTAATCTGAGGTAACCTTCTTCTCTGTCCACTACGTCCCCAATTTTGGTGTCATCTGCAAACTTACTAACTATACCTCCTATGTTCACATCCAAATCATTTATATAAATTATGAAAAACAATTGATGCAGATCCTTGTTCAGAGGTGTCCAGTCTAAAAAGCAACCCTCCATCACCACCATCTTCTATCTTTGAGCCAGTTCTGTATCCAAGTGGCTTTTTCTCCCTATATTCCATGAGATCTAATCTTGCTAATCAGTTTCCCATGGGAAACCTTGTCGAATGCCTTACTGAAGTCCATATAAATCACAGGTACCGCTCTGCCCTCAATCCTCCTTGTTAATTCTTCAAAAAACTCAATCAAGTTTGTGAGACATGATTTCCCACGCACAAAGCCATGTTGATTATCCCAAATCAGTCCTTGCCTTTCCAAATACATGTACATCTGTCTAGACTGAAACAGGAGACTTTGCATTCTTTTATGTAATCACATTTGTTGAAAGGAAATAGCTGTTGGATCTGAAAAAAAAATGATATTTCCTTCATTACATTCAACTATCAAAACTATTCTTTCTAAGGATAAGAGAAGTTGTATCCAAAAGCAGAACAGCCATACAGCAGGATTTCACTGTGGGGGAACATACTGAACCTTAATAAGGTGTTAAAGATAGCCTATCAAGATAGGAGATCAGAATTTAATATGCTTCAATGATCCAACTACTCGTACAGATATAATAATTCTCTCTGTTGGAAAAATACATGTACCTCTGAAAGATTATAAAATGTAGAGCATTAAGAAGGGGAGAAACCAGGACATTAGTGAACATAACGTTTCTTCTATTTCCTTTTGAGAATGTTTAATGGAGAATGTTGTGAAATCTTAGAAGATTCAAAGAAATCCTCTTAATTGGTATGGAGGTATGAGTGCTGTTAATGCTTTAAAAATCTAATGAGGTACTTACCTTAACTGGAATGGTTATGGATGTCACAATTCCTAAATAGCATCATACCTGCCAACTCCTTCTACAATCATTCACTCATGTCACACCGCCACTATTTCAAATCTGGTCAGCTTTGTAACATTTATTCCCAGCTAGAATACATTGTGTCAACTCAATGTTACAATCTTCAGATATATGGTGTACAGCATTTTTCATCAGCTGTAATCCTCGATTGAAAATGCCACATTACTACAGTCAAGTTGCTGAAATATTACTCCGTTGTTTCCTTTTTTACCCAAAATTCTCCTTACACGCTGCAATCCAAAAATTTACTTTACTGCCTTCATCAAGGTCTAGTTTTGAATATGTACCTTTTATAAGTCTTGTATATGTGAACTATCTGAAATGCAACAGATCTTCAGGTTCAGACAAGGGGAAAGGGATTACTTTAATGACAACTAATATGAATTGTACTGTTTTTTTTAAATGACTTATACAGTAACCAATTCCAATCCACACAAAAGATTCCCATTCTGGTATAAGTTTTGACTGGTTTAGCAAGGCTTATGCAGTACGTCTTAGCAATATGATGCTATTAAAGAAGCATGGTTGGGCACCATCTTTGAAGCTACGGTCTTAAAATTGGTCATTCACAGGAAAACCAGAAGTGAGTCCTGATAGGTGAACAGGAGTGCAAATGGACAAGTGAGAAAGAGAGAATGGAATGACAAGATACAAAGATATCAAACTAAGAGGGAAGACAGTATCTCTACATCAAATCTCCAGTGCATTTAAAATATTTTGAAGTAGATATGGATATGATGCTGAAATCGATCAACATTTAAATCAAAAAGAGATGGACAGCCAACATAATATGGCAGAAAATTTGTTGGGGCATATCGAGAGTGAAATCAAAATAGCTTTCCACTGGAATAGCTATACTCAGAAAAGAAAGAAACATCTGATATGTGAGTTCCATTACTGGATATATGAGTTTGCTTGGAATTTGCTGTTGAAGCTTTTTCACATGTTGTTTAGTTTTTGTACAACCCTTTGACAGTAATGCTTCTTATCAATGAATAACCTCTCAAAAACTCTGGACGAAACTGATGCAGAAGTACATTCAAGAGTCCAGTCAACTGGACAGTATAGAATGGGCATTCAAGGTTGCCCGGTGGCAATTTACAGCAAGCGAAAGAGAAAAGCAATGTGCATGAAATCTAAAGACTGAAAAGAAAATTGGATTGCGAGATCTCCATTGTACATTGGTCTCCTAAATATGCAGTGCAAAAGCTTTCCCAGGACAGATAATTAAGGATCTGGTTAGGATATGGTCAAGGGGCCGCTAACAATGGGAAGTGGATTTCAATATAATTGACAATTGGGAATAGAATCAATGCTGCTAATTGATTGAGTGGGACAACAGAAAATGACTTACCGTTGTTCCATGAGACAACTGGAAGTGGATGCAGAGAATCGCTGCTTCTGAGGACTCTTCTTAGGACACACAAACTGCTTAAACGAATGCTCCCTGGATCTGGAGGAGGAGGAGTAAGGAGCTGCTAGAAAGACCAGAGATTGACCTGATTCGACATTCTTCTGCTCTACTCCCATATACTACGGAACTAAAATGTCTATTTTATCCAACTTGTGGGAATTATAATAATTCTAGAATTCCTTAAACAGATTAGTTTGTTAGAATTAAGCCAAGTGTGTTTGTGTCCAGTTTTGAATAAACCAGAGTAGATCTGCCAAAGAATCTTCAGGCAAACAAGAGTCATCCCATTGGATTGATTACTATGCATTGTTATTTAACATTTGGTTTTAATACCAAAGTTTGATGCCTGATTATTTACTGGATTAAATATCACAGTAGAAAATTAAAAGTTGGAAAAATAATGTTGACAAATTTGGTATTTTTAAATATTAATATCCTCTGCAGGAAGTTCAACTTTGATAAACAATCACTAGGATGTTAAAACTATTGACTGAAAGAATCCAGAGGTATAGATATGCTACCTGGTCTGAGGTATCCCATATTGACAGATACACCAAAATGCACTGACTGCCTGACAACAAATTTCATCAACTGTTGCAGGAGTATGAATTGTCAGGTCAGACCAATTCCCAGGACCAAAGCAAAACGTGGCTGCAGGTATTGTATAGTTTGCAATGAACAGGAAACCATTCATTGTACCTTGGAATAGGCATCTAATTCACCCAACTCAGTTTTCATAATGTATTAGCCAACTGGGATCTGGCACTGAAGATTTGTCATCTACCTAAACATCTGCATGAAACTAGTAAATGAAGAACTTCTCTAGGTTGAGAAATTTCATAATGATTAATGGCTGCCATCCATTTTTTAGACCAATTTATGTTATTATTATTATTATTCTGAGCATATAGTGAAGATACATTAATATCAGGTAGATAGGAATTGAAGCTTACCACTATTTCCTCACAGCTAGAATAATGGATTCAATAGATCTCCTTGCATAGTCTTAAAACATATGTTACATATATATATTTAAATTTATATGTTTTATATAGGTTGTTAGTTTTTTTTGCAAGGAAATAAAAACAAAAAAGCACTAAGTTGCAAAACACAGTAGATAAACTAGTCAATTCAACAGAAGAAACATAACCTGGCCGTCACAGTGCCAGTACTCCTTCAGGCTATTTTAACTATCTCTTTTGACTTGGCTGACAGAGTATGATTCAATGGAAACTTTGAAACAAAGAAAATTCAGTGTCCTAGATAATTAATCATAACAATGTCTAAGCTTGAAGTTTATCACCTACAAGCAGAATGAACATGTAGATTTCATTTTATCATATTCTCAAATTGTCGGCTGCTGATTCAACAGAAAGTATCTTTATATCAATTCATTCTCATTTGATTACAGAATTTTTCTGCTTTGTTTGTTGTGTCTTTTCTGTCCTCAAAAAAAGTCTTAATATATTTTATATTACGTGAAACAGAAAGCACAGAAACAAACAAGTAGAGATGAAAGCTTTCAATTCTTTGTTGCAAATCAGTCAAAATTGTGAATTTAACTTGCACTACAGTTTCTTCCATATTATACCACATTCATTCTGCTGCCTGGTTCATTGGGTAAATAATGCAACACAGCAAAATTCTCAGTCCAAGAAATGACACATTTTCGGCTGAGCTATTGACTTTCCTATTAAAATGTTTGGATCATTATATTGAAACCTTGTATATATGGGTCCAGATTTTCTGAGGACTAGCAATTTCAAACAGATTGCCACTCAATCCCTTTCTCATGAAATGAAAGAGCTTCATATTTCTGACTGGAGATTCTAATTAGGGCTCCTTCAGAAATGTCGACCCATACTTCCATGCTGACAGATCCCTCATAGTACAGAACAGTCCATGGAAGTCAGACCATGACCTCTTTTTCACAACAGTCAGCTGTTGTATTCTGTAATTTCAAGGTCTAGCATCATACACACCTTGGGGCTCAATTTCCAGGTACTTTGACACCTCCTGTGAAAGGTCAAGAACATAAAGTGACTGTAAGGGTTGGGTGCCCGAAGAATAGAGTGCCAGGCAGGTGAAATGCCACGTAAGTAGGGATAGGATACACGGTACAGGGTACGTGATGCAAAAAAAAAGTAGGGTGTCAAGCAGGTAGGGGTTGGGTTGTTAGAGGTAGTGGTACCAGTTAAATGGTAGAATGTTTAAGGTAGGTCAAGGAGGGTCCATTAGGGGTAAGTGGCTGGAATTGAGCCCCAAGGTGAGCTAGTGTTGAGTCCAGCAGTGTGTGTCGAAGATGTGAAGTCCCAGGGGTAGGGTCAGAAGAGCAGCTTAAATCATCTAAGCTCAGTTATACAAAATCTGAAGGAAGATGCTATCAGATTTCCAAGAATGGGAACTGAAGCCACAGTTGAATTAAGATGTGCTAGAAAGGAAATTCTTGTGATGAAAAATAATGTCTTGGGGATTAATGCAATTGTAGTTTGCTATTTATATAGGAATAAAAGTACAATACTGAATATGCCTGAAATCTGAAATAAACAGAATGCGGGAAAAATTCAGCAGGTCTGACAGCATCTGTGGAGAGATAAATTGAGCTAAATTTTCAAGTCCAGCAGGACTCTACTTCAGAATATTTATTTAGTTTTATTTATTTATTTATTTTTAGGTATTAAACATTTGTTTTACTGTTAAAACCAAATCTGCAGCATTGGAGAATTGCTTTTTAGTGAAAGACCACCTCATTAAGGCAAAAAAAACTATCAAGACATACTTTAGCCTGGGTTGACTTGTCCTGTAATAACCTCAGCTGGCATCATAACAGCGAACAGTTCCTTTGGAGTCTGCAGCCTTGGAGATTCCACAGTATCCAGATACAACTCCCAGCTATGCTTCAGAAATGATTCTCTGACCATCAGAATATTCAAGGTCATTTTTAAGAAAAATCAAGTGTTGCAATTTAGTGATCTGAAAATTAATCTAAAAACATGCTACTTATTTTCATAACAAAACATTAAGGGACAGCAAACTTTGATGTACATAATTCCAGCTTCCGTGTATTTGCTCAGTGTTCTTGTAGAATAAATATTACTGATGCATCAATATTACACACTGAAATGAAGATTTATTGGGTTATTTTTGAATTTAGTCACTCTTTACAGAATTTAGAACCTGCATGTTGATCTTAAGAGAATCTGAATTTGGCCACTTTAGTCCCTTTGGACTTCATATTTTCTAAGCCATTTTCCATTTAGAAAATAATGTACACCTCTATTTTTCCTCCCTGCTTCCTCAAGACTAAAATGAGAGGCATGGATAGGGTAAATAGACAAGGTCTTTTCCCTGGGGTGGAGAGGCCCAGAATTAGAAGGCATAGGTTTATGGTGAGAGGGGAAAGATTTAAAAGGGACCTAAGGGGCAGCTTTTTCACGCAGAGGGTATGGAATGAACTACTGGAGGAAATGGTTGAGGCTGGTACAATTACAATATTTATGAATGGGCATATGAATAGGAAGGGTTTAGAGGGATATGGGTCAAGTGCTGGCAAATGGGTTGAGATTAGGTTAGGATTTCTGGTTGGTATGGACTAGTTGGACTGAAGGATTTGTTTCCATGCTGTACGTCTATGACTATGACTACCTGCCCCTCTACCTATCTTTGTCTATTCTGCAAAGTTAGTAACAATGCCCTCAGTTTCTTGGTCCATATCATTAATGTATAATATGAATAGTTGTGGTCCCAATATAGGTCCCTGTGGAATTCCACTAGTCAGTGATTGCCATTCTGAAAAAGACCCCTTTATCCTCAATATCTGCCTTTTTCCAGTCAGCCAATCCTCCACCCACGCCAGGACCTTGCCCTGAACATCTTATTTAGCAGCCTCCTGTGCACGACCTGCTCTTAACAAAGCTATATTGACTCAACCTTATTTTATTCCACACTTGTAACTGTTTTATTGGAGATTTGTGGCAAATCTGGTGAGGCCTATCTTATGTTCAGGAACACCTTGCTCAATTTTTAATGCTTTTGACAAGCAGACCACTGAGTTTCTCACTAAACAGTGGCCAATAAAGGGCGATTATTACTTGTTCACTCCTTGTTAATGGTACAACCTGTCTCACTGACATTCAACTTCCTATCTTACCAAAAATGCCAAACAAGCTAGATGTGGAGAAAACCTGGTGTGGAAGTTTGAGTGGGTTCCTGGTGATTTCTTGCCAATTGCTCTGAAGGATCTCAATGGTGCTCAGGACCAACCAGAATCTCTGGGCACAATCCACAGGCAGTTGCTGTGGCAAACTTCTTTCTTGGACATTGGCATCCAACATTTGCTAACCCTTCAGGATCCTCAAGGCATCTCTTTGATACACCTGCATGCCACTCATGAAGCACAGACTTGCACTGCCGGGCATACCATTAGCTGACATTAAGATGCTGCAGCAAAGACTCTTTGCACTCAGGAACAGGCACCCAGCTCAAGGACTGGATCCAGGCTGTATCGCGTGACTGCTCAATAATGGGGTACCCTTTACTGCATACTCTTGTCATGCCTGTCAGCGGGATCCTAAGGGATATGGAGATGGCTTGCGGGCAGAGGGACATATTGTTGTACAGTGCATTGCAATGTCAATCTAACACCTACAGCACTTGCTAGCAGCATGACTGGTAAACTGGTAAACATACTGCACAATGGTCATGTCAAAAATTAGTGGTGGCCAGTCCTTAGTCCAATTTAAAGGGAGGCTGTTGTCAGTCAAAGGGTCCCAGGACCATTAGCCACAGGCACATTCTGCACAGAGTTTAGGGGTTTGGCCACAGTCAGTTGTCTACTTGGATTGCTCGTGGTCAGGGGAGCTGTCTGACCACAGTCTGGGCAGTTGGCAATGGTCAGTGGTGTCGGGCAATCACAAGCAGGCTGGAGAAATCATGTATTGTCAGTCCGCGAGCTGCAAACTCAGCAGTTAGAGACATGGTCAGTCAGGTCT
Organism: Chiloscyllium plagiosum; assembly: GCF_004010195.1. Taxonomy (NCBI): domain Eukaryota; kingdom Metazoa; phylum Chordata; class Chondrichthyes; order Orectolobiformes; family Hemiscylliidae; genus Chiloscyllium; species Chiloscyllium plagiosum. Next base: position 55,728,427 of record NC_057714.1, read on the forward strand.
AGGGGCTGCCCATTTATGTCTGTCAGAAGTCTGTGGTAAATAAAATCCTGAGACTGGATCTGTCAGTCAGTCATTCGGAAGGGTCAAGGAAGGGGGAATATCACTGTCAAAAGATACGGGTGGGTCAAGGCTGGAGAGAAACCAGAGGTGTGTGTCAATGTGGGGGCAAGGACAGTGATGGAGGGGAGCTCAAAGTATATGGGGATAGAAGGAACATCGATTTTTCTGCTCCTCAGATGCTGCCTGACCTGCTATGCTTTTCCAGCAACACACACTTATCATTAAGGTGCAAACAGGGTCATGGAGCAGGTGAAGTTGTCGGTGAAGTTTGATAAGGCAGGTCTGCACATGCAGGACATAGTGGAAATAGGCTGTCATGGCACAGTGCTGTAAAAGGAGACATGAAGGCTCTGGGGAACCTAGTGCCAAATGGTATCTCTGCTGATGGTGCTCAACCTGAACTGGGTTCCCTGCCTTCACCTTGTCATTGTTTAAATGTGGCGTTACTGTAAAATGACTGGAAAAGAGCCCAAGAGTAAGTGTCAGTTTGATGGATGTAATCATGCAATCCACGTTTTCTGGGTGCAAATACATGAAGCAGCCATTTGAAAGCTCCAGCCATTTGCTATTACTTCTTTAGTCCAGAACTGGTCACAATATTCCAAGTGTCATCTAACCAGATAACCAGCAAAACCTCATGGCTCTAAAACTCAATCCACATGTTAACGAAAGCCAAAACGCCATATGCCTTCTGAACAACCCTATCAACTTGGGTAGAAACTTTGAGGGATCTGTGTACATGGACCCAAAGATCCTGCTGTCCCTCCACACTGCCAAGAATCCTGTATTTGGTGCTGTGTTCAGCATTCAAATTCAACCTACCAAACTCATAATTTCACATTTATCCAGATTGAACTCCATCTGCAACTTCTCAGCCCAGTTCTGTATCCTGTCAGTCTTGTTATAGCCTGCACAACTCACGGCACGGTGGCACAGTGGTTAGCACTGCTGCCTCACAGCGCTGGAGACGCGGGTTCAATTCCCGCCTCAGGCAACTGACTGTGTGGAGTTTGCACGTTCTCCCAGTGTCTGAGTGGGTTTCCTCTGGGTGCTCCGGTTTCCTCCCACAGTCCAAAGATGTGCAGGTCAGGTGAATTGGCCATGCTAAATTGCCCGTAGCGTTAGGTAAGGGGTAAATGTAGGGGTATGGGTGGGTTGCGCTTCAGCGGGTCGGTGTGGACTTGTTGGGCCGAAAGGCATGTTTCCACACTGTAATCTAATCTAATAACATTATCTACAACACTACCGACCTTTGTGGCATCACCTCCTAACTTTCTGAATGAGCCTTATGAAATGCCTTACTGAAATCCATATATACACATGACCACTCGACCTTTGTAAACCTGTCTCATCACATCCTCAAAGAACTCAATAAGGCTTGTGAGGCATGACCTGCCCTTGGCAAAGCCATGTCAAACTCTGTTTTTCCAAATAGTCATAAATCCTACCTCTCAGATTTCTTTCCAGTAGAAATTCTTACCACAGACATAACACTGACTGGTCTGTAATTCCCAGGGATTTCCCTATTCCCTTTTCTTGAACAGAGGAATGACATTCGGCTCCCTCCAAATCATCAGGTACTACTCCTGTGAAGAGTGAAGATGCAAAAATCGATCGCCAGAGGTGCAGTAATCTCATCCCTTGCTTCCCATGGTAACCTTGGATATATCTGGTCCAGCCCTAGGGATTTATCGATCTTGATGCTTCCCAGAATTTCCAGCACATACACTTTCTTAGCATGAACCTGTTCAAGCCTATTAACCTGATCCATGGTGTTCTCACTATCAACAAGGTCCCTCTCTCTAATGAATACTGAAGCAAAAAACTCATTTAAGGCCTCCCCTACCTCTTCAGGCTCCAGGTACAAGTTTCCTCCATTATCCCTGATCAGCCCTACCCTCTCTTTGATCATTCTCTTATTCCTCACGCACGTGTAGAAAGCCTTTGGGTTTTTCCTAATCCTTCCCACCAAGGCTTTTTCATTCCCCCTCAGTCCATTTTTGAGTTTGTTCCTAGCTACCCTGGAATCCTCTAAAGCTGTGCCAGATCCTTGCTCTCTCAAACTTAAGTAAGCATTTTTCTTCATTTTGACAAGGAGCTTCTCTGCTCATCATCCAAGGCTTCTTCACCTTACCCGTCCTTGCCTGTCTCAGTGGGACAAAGTTATCCAACACTTGCAACAAGCACTCCTTAAACAGCCTCCATATTTCTGTTGTGTCTTTCCTGCAGAACAATTGTTCATCATTTATACTCCGTAGCCTATCTAATAGCAGTGTAATTTTCCCTCCCCCAATTAAATGCCTTCCCATACTGTCTGTTCCTACCACTCCCCATGGCTATTGTAAAGGTGACATAGTTGTAGGCACTGTCACCAAAATGCTCTCCCACCAAGAGATCTGACACCAGGCCTGGCTCATTGCCTAGCACCAAATCCAATATGGCCTCCCTCCTCATCAACCTATCTACATATTGAGTCAGGATTCTCTCCTGGACACGCCTGACAAAATCTGCTCCATCCAGGACCATCTAAGGAGTTCGAATCAATTTTGGGGAAATTGAAGTCACCCATAACAAACAACTCTATTATATCTGCATCCTTCCAAGACTTGCTGTCCAATCTGGTCTTCCATCACTCTGCTGCTCTTGGGGAATCTATATAGAAACCACCCAAAAAAGTGACTGCTCCTTTCCTGTTACTGACTTCTACCCATACTGACTTCTCAACAACCTTCTTTTCTGCAGCGGTGATGCACTCTCTAATTAACAATGCTAGTCCCCCTCCTCTTTTACCTCCCCCCCTCCATTCTTTTACAAAAAAGACCTAAACCCTGGAACATTCAGCAACCACTCCTGCCCCTGTGAAACCCATGTCTCTATTATGGCTACAAAAGTGTAGATCCAAGTATTGATCCATGCTCTAAGTTCATCACTCTTATTCCTGACACTCCTTGCATTGAAACAGACACACTTTAATCAATCCCTTTGCCCTATCAACTGTGTATCCTTCTTGAGAGACTCTCTGCATTCCATTCCATTCCACAACAACCCTCTCCTCTGATCTGTAGCTCTTGGGTGTAGGTTTGCTCGCTGAGCTGGAAGGTTCATTTTCAGTTATTTCGTCAACATACTCGGTAACATCTTCAGTGAGCCTCTGCACGAAGGACTGCTTGTGTTTCCTGCTTTTTATTTAAATGTTTGGGTTTCCTTGGGTTGGTGATGTCATTTCTTATGGTAATGTCATTTCTTATTCTTTTTCTCAGGGGGTGGTAAAAGGAGTCCAAGTCATTGTGTTTGTTGATAGTTTTTGATAGCATCATGGTAGCCCACAAACCCACTTACACACTAAAACAGCAGCTAATGAAGTTGAAAGACCCCATACAGACAACAAGCAAAAACAATGTAATTTACAAAATACCGTGCAAGGACTGTAACAAACACTAAATTGGACAAACAGGCAGAAAACTAGCCACCAGAATACATGAACATCAACTAGCCACAAAACAACATGACCCTCTCTCACTCATATCCTTACATACAGATAAGGAAGGGTACCATTTCGACTGACATGGCTCAGGGAGGGGCAGGAGTGGCGGCTTAATGTTCCAGGATACAAATGCAACAGCAAGGATAGAAAAGGAGGCAAGAGAGGAGAGGGAGTGGCATTGTTGATTAGGGATAGCATTATAGCTGTGCTGAGGGAGGATATTCCCGGAAATACATCCAGGGAAGTTATTTGGGTGGAACTGAGAAATAAGAAAGGGATGATTACCTTTTTGGGATTACATTATACACCCCCTAATAGTCAGAGGGAAATTGAGAAACAAACTTGTAAGGAGATCTCAGCTATCTGTAAGAATAATAGGGTAGTTATGGGGATTTTAACTTTCCAAACATCGACTGGGAATGCCATAATGTTAAAGGTTTAGGTGGAGAGGAATTTCACAAGACAATTTTCTGATTCAGTATGTGGATGTACCTACTAGAGAAGGTGCAAAACTTGACCTACCCTTGGGAAATAAGGTAGGGCAAGTGACTGAGGTGTCAGTGGGGGAGTACTTTGGGGCCAGCGACTATAATTCTATTCGTTTTAAAATAGTGATGGAAACCAGATCTAAAAGTTGAAGTTCTAAATTGGAAGGTTTGGTTAAGAAAACGAAGGAAGCATATGTAAGGTATAGACAGGATATATTGAGAGAATCTTTAGAAGAGTATGAAGGAAGTAGGAGTATACTTAAGAGGGAAATCAGGAAGGCAAAAAGGAGACATGAGATAGCTTTGGCAAATAGCATTAAGGAGTATCCAAAGGGTTTTTACAAATATATTAAGGACAAAAGGGTAACTAGGGAGAGAATAAGGCACCTCAAAGATCAGCAAGGCGGCCTTTGTGTGGAACCACAGAAAATGGGGGATATACTAAATGTATATTTTGCATCAATATTTACTGTGGTAAAGGATATGGAAGATAGAGACTGTAGGGAAATAGATGGTGCCATCTTGCAAAATGTCCAGATTACAGAGGAGGAAGTACTGGATATCTAGAAATGCATTAAAGTGGATATATCCCCAGGACCTGATCAGGTGTACCCAAGAACTCTGTGGGAAGCTGGAGGAGTGATTGCTGGGCCTCTTGCTGAGATATTTGTATCATTGATAGTCACAGGTGAGGTGCTGGAAGACTGGAGGTTGGCAAAAGTGGTGCCACTGTTTAAGAAAAGGCGTTCGACAAGGTTCCCCATGGGAGACTGATTAGCAAGACTAGATCTCATGGAATACAGGGGGAACTAGCCATTTGGATACTGAACTGGCTCAAAGGTAGAAGACAGAGGGTGGTGGAGGAGGGTTGTTTTTCAGACTGGAGGCCTGTGACCAGTGGAGTGCCACAAGGATCGGTGCTGAGTCCTCTACTTTTTGTTCATTTACATAAATGATTTGGAAGTACAGTTAGTAAGTTGCAGATGACATCAAAATTGGAGGTGTAGTGGACAGAAGAAGAGGGTTATCTCAGATTACAACAGGATCTGGACCAGATGGGCCAAGCTGTGGCAGATGGAGTTTAATTCAGATAAATGTGAGGTGCTGCATTTTGGGAAAGCAAATCTTAGCAGGACTTATACACTTAATGGTAAGGGCTAAGGCAGTGTTGCTGAACAAAGAGACCTTGGAGTGTAGGTTCGTAGCTCCTTGAAAGTGGAATCACAGGTAGATAGGATAGTGAAGGCGGCGTTTGGTATGCTTTCCTTGATTGGTCAGACTATTGAGTACAGGAGTTAGGAGGTCATGTTGTGGCTGTACAGGAGATTGGTTAGGCCACTGTTGGAACATGCATACAATTCTGGTTTCCTTCCTATCAGAAAGATGTTGTGAAACTTGAAAGGGTTCAGAAAAGATTTACAAGGATGTTGCCAGGTTTGGAGGATTTGACCTATAGGGAGAGGCTGAACAGGCTGGGGCTGTTTTCCCTGGAGCGTTAGAGGCTGAGGGGTGACCTTATAGAGGTTTACAAAATTATGAGGGGCATTGATAGGATAAATAGACAAAGTTTTTTCCCTGGGGTTGGGGAGTCCAGAACCAGATGGCATAGGTTTAGGGTGAGAAGGGAAAGATATAAGAGAGACCTAACGGGCAACCTTTTCACACAGAGGGTGGTACGTGTATGGAATGAGCTGCCAGAGGAAGTGGTGGAGGGTGGTACAATTGCAACATTTAAGAGGCATTTGGATGGGTATATGAATAGGAAGGGTTTAGAGGGATATGGGCTGGGTGCTGGCAGGTGGGACTAGATTGAGTTAGGATATCTGGTCGGCATGGACAGGTTGGACTGAAGAGTCTGTTTCCATGCTGTACATCTCTATGACTCTATGACTGGGACAACATATCTATCCTAGGACAAGCCAAACATAGACACGCACAAGAATTTCTAGAAGCATGGCATTCCAACTATTAACAAACACATTGACTTGGACCCCATTTACCATCCCCTGAGAAAAAGAACAAGAAATGACATCACCAACCCAAATAAACCCAAACATATCAATAGAAAGCAGGAAACACGAGCAGTACTGCGTCCGGAGGCTCACTGAAGATGTTACCTGTTATGGTGTCAAAATATCTAAAAATAAACCTTCCAGCTCAGCGAGCAAACCTACACCGAAAACCTCAACCTGAGCAACAAATGTTTTCAAAATTCACTAATCTGCAGTTCTAGTTCACATCTCCCTGCCAAACTAGTTTAAACTCTTCCGAAGTACACGAGCAAATCTCCCACCCTGGAAACTGGTGCACCTCCAGTTTAAGTGCAACCCATTCTTCATGCACAGGTCCCACCTTTGCCAGAAGGTACGCCAATAATCTACATCTCTGAAGCCCTCCCTACTGCACCAGCCCTGTAGCCACATGTTTAGCTGCACTCTCTCCCATTTCCTTGCTTCAACTGGCACATGACACCAGTAGTAATCCTATGATTACTACACTGCTTATTCTGCTTTTTAGCTTCCAACCTAACTCTCTGAAATCACTTTTTAAATCCTCATCCCTTTTCCTGGCTATGTCACTGGTGTCAATGTGCACCACGACTTCTGGCTGCTCACCCTCTCCCTTCAGAATCTTGTAGACTCAGAAATCCTGGACCATGGCACCTGGGAGTCCTGTTCGTGACCACAGAATCTCCTGTCTGTTCCTCTAACTATTGAATCACCTACCAATAGTGCTTTTTTGTCTCCCCCTTCCATTCTGAGCCACAGAGCCAGGCTCAGTTCTAGAGACCTGACCACTATGGCTTTCCCTGATAGGTCATTCCCCCCCCATCAGTATCCAAAACAGTATATTCATTAGCAATGTTTGAGAAGATTTGTGGCTCAGGTTGATGATCAGGATCAAAGTTAGCTCGCTGAGCTGGAAGGCTTGTTTTTCAGATGTTTTGTCACCATACTAGGTAACATCATCAGTGAGAGTCTCCGATGAAGCACTGGTGGTATGTCCCGCCTCTCTATTTATACGTCTTTGTTTCTTCAGGTGGGTGATGTCATTTCCAGTTTTATTCCCCAAGGGAAGTATTGTGGGGAACGATCACAGGGGATCCCTGCACTGACTACATGTTCCCTTTCCATCCCCTGACTGTAACCCATCAACCTTTTTCCTGTACCTGAGGTGTGACTACCTCCCTGTAACTCTTCTCAATTCCCCCCTCAGCCTTCTGAATGAACCCAAGTTCATCCAGTTCCAGCTCCAGTTCCCTTACACGGTTTCTGAGGAGCTGGATGGTGTGAATCTGGGGCAACAATGAATTTGGAGTGCAACAGGCACTCTATTTTGATGTAATGTGCTGGTCATTCTGCCAGCACAGCACCTCGGAAAACAGGAACAGGATCAGTCATTCAGTCCCTCAAACATGCCCCACTATTCAATATGATCAGGGCTGATCAAACATTTCAATGGCTTTTCACAATCCATTTCCATAACCCTGCACATGACTGGTAATTAGAGATCCATCAATCTCCACCTTAGACATATTCAAAGACTGGGATCTTATAGTTATTTCCGGTAGAAAATGCCAAAAATTCAAAATATTCACTGTGCCCATGCTGAATCTGAAGCTGAATGGGTCATGTCCCTCATTATCAGGATTCTGCATGGCTCACTGTATGGACCTGAATGCTCAGGGAATGCCAATGATTATTACCAAGAACACACTGGTTTAGTTCATTGCTCCATGATGAGCTCGGTGCTGCAGCCCAGGCAGTGGGATTCAGGAACGTAACCAGCATTCCCTCACCTGCAGAGAGTCCTTAACAGCACACATGTGGTACTGTCAGGGTCACATCACAATGTTGCAGAATGCATCAACAAGAAGGCATTTCGTTTGGTTAATATGTAGGTGTTCCGTGATTGACATCACCATTTCCTGGAGGTATATACCCACTACCTTGGCAGTTGCCATGACTCCTACATCCTGGAGCACTTTCATGTACCTGGTGTACTCGAGGAGCCATGGCCACCTCTTTCCACGTGGCTCATGGCACCATGGTTCAACCCCCTTACTGATGAGTATAGATACAAAGCTGCCAATATTTCAACCAGGGCCTCAGTGGAGCAGACAATAGGGCTGCTGAAGGTCTGGTTCCACTGCTAGGACTGATCTGGAGTGAAGGGGGGAGCTGTCTCCCAGTATAATCGAGACAGAGTGTGCCACAATCTTCCTGGCATGTTGTGCTTCACATATTGTGCTAGATGCTAGGGAAATAAGGGGAATGGGACCATTCTCCTGAAAAGGGGGATGAGGACATTAGGGAAGAGAAAGCACTCCTTCGATATGGCACAGCTCAGCTGCATTGGGCACCATAAGCCAGACAGGACCTGACTGACACCGGTTCCAGTCAATGGGCACGAGGTGCAGTAGGAAAATTGACATGTCGAGCAAAAGCCCTTCATCATTCCTGATGAAGGGCTTTTGCCTGAAATGTTGATTTTCCTGTTCCTTGGATGCTGCCTGACCTGTTGTGCTTTTCCAGCACCACTCTAATGTAGACTCTGATCTCCAGCATCTGTAGTCCTTACTTTTGACTAGGTGCAGCAGACTGTCAGGGAATGTAAAATAATTGTTAATCATAATGCCAGCGTTTGGTTTTCATTGTAGTAGTGAACAGATGCCTCTTTTGGTTTTGTTTGTGTTCCCTTTGGTGCTTTAACCAAAAGCTCGTGTTTGGAACTATATAATTGCTGTATGTATGCTGGACAATGACGAGCTGCAGGAGTCAAGTGGGCATTCAGGTGATGCAGAGAAGGTGTTTAGATAGGTTATAGCTAAGACAGATAAACTCTGTGGCTGGTAATTAAACAGCACCTAGGGTTGTAAGTGAGGCGGAGCGTCTACCATGTGCAATGAGCAATGAGGCTTTGAGGTTGCTCTGCGGTTGCACTGTGAATGTTGGATTGCCAAAGCTTGTCAGGATGCCTGCAGTCTTTCAAAAATGTCATGGATGTCAAGGATACTGGCCTTTCAGTGGATATCTGGTGAATAGGAATGGCACAAATTATTATGGGACTAGAATTGGGTGTGAAGGATCCCATGGGATGGGTAGACATTTAAAAAGTTGTACTTGGTAAGACACAGCAAGGAAATCCCATTAGGTTTCACGGCAGGAATCCCACCAAAAAAAAATCTAATGCAACTTGAACATCAGTAATAAAAAAAGATTCAGCTTAAAAGTTCATGCTTCTTGTTCAAACCACTCCTAAAGTGGCTAAAACGAAAATAACAGGATTAACTCTATGGAGTCACACTCTGAGCAAGAAAATATTGCCAGAAACATGGGTCAGAGAATTGCCTTGCAATGTTCTACATCTAACTCCAGTATCTCCCTGTTTTAAAAAAGACAGTCTCACAGCCAAGAGTACAGAATACTGGAATTAGCCAAAGGCTTTCATTATATTGGGCCAGATATTGCTCACTGCTGCATTTCAAGAAGGATAGGAGGCAGATGTGTTTAACAATAACAGGGACTTTATTAGGAGATTTTCATTCTGCAGGGAGCAAAGTTAGACTGAACTGTTTCCCTCCAAAATGGCCAATAATACCATCATGACATCACATGACCTAACTCTTAAAGTAGCAGTCCAATATTCTTACATAAATAGGCAATGTCCCTCCCTCTTCACATCAGAAGTTCCTGCAATGAAACATTTACAATCAGATTTTCAACAGTTCACAAATAGAAAAAAAAAATCATTGACCATTTTACAGCTCTTTGGATTTGGCTTCTCTTGACCAACATTAAAAAGAGTGCCTTAGCATATGTATATAGTCACAGGACGTCTTTGTTGAATGATATTTTACTCTTTTCAATCAAAACAACAAAGCTTTTCACTGTACCTCAGTACATGTGACAATAAATTCAATTCAATTCAATGTCTAGATTAACTAATCGCTACTAAGGGTGGCTGCCATCTTGTGATTGCGCTTCAATAAACCATAGTTTACTCATTTTGTATGAAGTCAAAAACATATTGCACGAAATATGTAGTATGTGTGACAGACACCAAACAATGTTGTCTACAAATATGGTAGACTTAAAATGTTTGCTGTAGTATGAACATTACAATAAAGGCCTGTACAAATTCAAACTCAAACTACTTGTTGCCATAGACCTCACACACACCAAACTACAAAATTAAGAAGTTGCAACAGTGTCGTTAAAAAGGGTTTTTAAATGCTTTCAGTTACATAGCAATTAATTGAGCTGAGGCAAAGGTATAACTTCTTCACCACCACCATCATTGTCACAACAGGCCTTCTTCTTGGCAGGGAGCTTTTTTGCTCTATCGACATCGCCTTGGGCACGTTAATCACCAAAATCCTAGTATTTTCCCTTCTGTTACTAAGCTTTACTAATGAATGCCTTCTTTGCTTCTTCACTGCATGCATTTCACAGCTCGCCAAGCCTCTTTGCTGATAAGCCAGGCATGGCCTAAATATTCAATATTTTAAAAAATTTCACATTTATCTTTCCTCATTCTTAGGCCATAACCTTCAAGTCTTTGCAGAATAGCATCTTAATTTTTGTGATGCTCCTTTTTATTTCTCCCCATGACCGAAATGTCAGCTAGGTAATACTGGATTCCTTCTAATTAATTTAAAATCTAAACTATGGTATGGTGGAATAATGCAGGTGCAACTTCAAATTGAATTCTCTTGTATTTGAATAGTCCTTTATGTGTCACAATTGTCAAGTACTTCAGTACCTCAGATTTACATTCATCTGGAGATAAAATTGACCTTAGGCAAACCTACCGAAAAGCTGACATCAAGACAGTCCAGCAAACAGGTCATCGATTAACAACAAAAGATCTTGCTCAGCACACAGTGTCAGATTAACAGTGACCTTAAAATCACTGCAGATGCATACCAATCCAACTTCCTTTATCATTAGTCTGATAGCCATGGTCCAATCACTCATAATTATAGGTTCAAGGATTCTCTCTCTAATTCTGCCTCAACCTTCGGCCTGACTGCAGAAGGCACCGACCTAGCTGTGCACCATTTGGCTTAATTCTCATTCTTGATTTTCAATGTGACAGCAATCTTTTCCATGCTTCCCAGATCCCTATTTATAAACAATGACATGCTTCTTTAGAATTTGTAATAGGTCAGTCTTAGAATCTGACAAGGTAGTTACTTCAGCACAGTGTATTTTGAGTTTCAAGGATCAAGGTACTCCTTACCCTGAACCCTGATCCATCTCCCTTTCTATGTGTTTCACTGTACATTGCTTGCAGATACTGTTGCTCCCCCTTCACAATTAGCATACTCCAACCTCCCCAGCCTACAGCCTTCAGTCCCAAAGAACAACTTTCTGTGTCTGCTTCCCACAACATGAGACAACCTGTTGCCCCCTTTCATCCTCCCTAACTTTTAGTTTACGTAGAGAGAGGTCATGGGCTGATTGTGACCAATCACCCTGAGCGACCTAACTGGACTGTCCTGGAAGAAAAGTACCCAGACCCCTAACTGGTGGCTGTACCTCCCCTCAACTACATAAGTCTTTCTCCTGGACTGGCTACTATGGAGACACTGGGCTGCCCTTGACTCACTCTCTGGATTGCAGCGATATAGGCTCCCTAACCAAGAACAGATGCCAAACCCCAGGACTGGATTCAGGGACTGCCTTTGACTTACTGTATCAGAAGCCCCTGATTGACAGGTAGGGAATACTTCCCTGAGACTTTGAGGCACGACTGCATGCTTGCTGTACATAGTGTGTTTGTTGCGTAAGTTGCATTTAGAGCAGTTGTGAGATTGATGTAGCACACAGATACACAACATGATGTCCTCCCTCTTGACTCAGCACTGCTGACTAGCAAGGCAGGCTGCCTGGTCATTTAACTGCATTAATTGACAAGGCAAGGCAAGATGAATGCTGCAAGCATGCAGATAGGCACCAACTGAGTGACAGTAAGTGAGCAGCCCTGAGATACAGCCTGGCCTAATCTGTGAACTAGGTGCCTGTTTCTGTGCACAAAGTGTTCTTACACCAGCATTTCAAAGCTAGTTTCTAGAGCACCTTGCAATGCAGATCTGTGCTTCCAGTGGATCAGAGCAGTGCCATGAGGAATAGGGGTCGGCAACTATTGCTTGCCAAACTCTGTGAATGAGGCCTGACAGTGGCTAGTGCCCTTGGATCATGTCTTGAGTAACATGGAGGCTGCTTGCATCCAGTGGCAAATTTAAATCACCAGGTATCCACTGTGACTTCCACGTTGAGAAATCTTAATGTCTAGCTTGTTCAGTGTATTTGGTAAGATTGAAAGCTGAATATTAATTAAGTGTGGAATTAAGAAGGTCATTAATAAGCAATAATCTTCTTTAACTGAAACTCACCACTGCCTATTGTAAAACTTGTCCCTCTGCTCAGCTGGTGTATAAAAGATGCAGTGAGTTGCTTCTGACAATGAGGTAGTCATCACTGGACTTTTTGCATGACTTTGACACAAATCTCATCATTCAAGCCCCTATAAGATTCCGTTCTACATGTTTAATTATATCTGACATTATGTGTTTGTTTTAAAAAACCCTCAGTCATATAAATCCATTCACAACATTATCATTCCGTCAAATACAACATCTCTTTTAAAACAAATATTTCATTCAAGTTGTTAATCCCTTATAAAACAACCATTTAAGACAAGTGCTTAATAACTTTTAAACAAATATTTAACATTCATAACCTAATGTCAAAGACTTTAAAATAAAATCCAGAACTGTCATTCAAACTGTGAACTAATAGGTTTCCCATTTGGCTGACAATTGTGAACTAAGGCATGTAGCACAAATCCAATGATATAAACCCCATTGCATATTCAGTGCCTTCAGCCTTTTAAAAAAAACCACAAGGTGTAAATCAAACTGACTGAAGACTGGTATCTGTGAGGGAATCCTCAATGTGAAGCTGGAAATTCGTCTCCACAGGGGCTGTGCGGAGATCTCTCCTAGCAAGGCTATCATGGAAAGATGCATCTGTATCAGATTGATGAGAATGAGGTCAAAGGGTTTCTCACTCTGCTGGTTCCCTCACCAGCCTTGCAGCTATGGATTTTAGGACTTGGCTAAGTCAGTAGCTCAGTCGGCACATATGTTACAAAGTCACACTTGGTGATGGACTTTGAAGTCTCCAGTGTACATTTTATGTCTTTGTCACCTTCAATTCTTCTTCCAATAGGCATGTAACTTGGACATGTACTGATTCATCAGGGAGTTTGATTGGATAGACTCAGGGATGTTGATGATGGTGTATGTGACATTGTAAGTTAAGATTTTGAGTATGACTATGTCTGTGTATCATTCGACTATTCCATTAAACAGGTCTCCCAACTTTGGCACAAGTCCCCAAATGTTAGTGAGGAAAATTCTGCAGAGTCAACATGGGTGAAATTGTGTTGGCATTTCTGATGTCTAGCTGATACTCGATGGTCTGTCCTGAAAAGGGTGTTCCTTTCTTTTAGGCCTAATAGTGGTTGTTTCAACTGAGTGGCATGCTAAGCCATTGCAGAAGGAATTGAAGAGCTGGGGTTTTATAACAATTACCAATGATTTCATGGTCACCATTAGAATATTTTCCAATCTGCATTTTTAAATTTAATTCAAATTTCATTATCTGTTGCTCCAACATGCATTGGACAGCTCTTGTACAATGTGACTCTCATTGGTTCCAGGGACAATGAGGAAGAAAACATCGGCATTCTCAAACAATAGTCCTGTTGCCTAAATATCTCAAGGGGATCCCTATCGTACTTATCAGATTGTGCCTTTAAATATCTGATGGTGTGCTGTGTTCTTCACAAACTGGCAATCACGAAGGAACGGAATCTACTTTCAGTCCTTTAGGCAACCCCTGGAAGAGGAAGAGGATGAGGATGAGGAAGAGATGGGACAGGAGGAAAAAAATTGAGAAGGCATTGGGATTTCACTCGGAATTAACTGCCAGTGAGCAGCATATTGGATACCAAATTCCAAGAAAACGTGCCCATGTTATCTTTGCACCATCAATATCGTTTTGTTATTTACCATCACAGCATCCTCTTGACTAAATGCCAAAGATTAAAGACACCACAAAAAAAATTCTAAAACAACTTTATCCACCAATGCTTCCAATAATACACACAAAACTGAATTAATACCCTTGTGCATTCCCATTGCTTGGCCCAGTTCTCCTTTGCAGTTCTTTCTCAGCAGTTATAGAACAATTCATGACAATCTTTGAGAAGGAGACTGGAGATGTCCTGACAGGATGATATTAAGCAGCTTTGAGATTTAAGGGCCTGATTTCAGCCTGCACTCCCTCATCATGGGAGCTAGTTAGGGAGAGCTATCAGCTAGGGCATTTGTGGAACACTAATGATGGAAGTATGACTTCTGTCATCCTGAGACAGAACAACAGTTTCACTCAGTACAAAGTCACAGCTACTTTCCTTGGGTGGTGCCTCAGCAATTTGCTGGTGCACACATGATTGGTCTGTTGTGAAAATATGTAAGCATCTTTGAGCGCTGGCATGTGCATGCACAGCATAATGAAGGTAAATGGTACTGAGCTGGGCTAGCATGGCAGCAAACACCAATCTCAACACCTCTGTTCTAAGCATCCACAACAACACAGAGGTCAGGTGATTTCTGCCTGTCCAGCAATAGAAGTTGAGAAATTGGCTAAAACAGCACTGCCTCAGGGTGTTGGCCATTTTCACACTGGAAAGGATGGGTTCCAAGCTCTGTGATTAGTGGCAGAGCGATTCCTCCATGCTCCTTGGCCGCGACTCAGGCTTTGTGGCAGATCTGCCAAAGCATGAAGCATTTCACTGTGCCATCAACGTCTTCCTGTGAGATACCTCCATGAGCAAGATAATTACTATCATAAGGCCATTCAGTTATGAAAAAAAACGTTTCTATTATATTTAAGTTACATAATACCTTATGCTCAGGAACTGGTACACAGTCTTCATATTGAACTAAGCACATATGTTTAAAGTCTGCAGAAGATCGGCATTAGTTTACAGGTGTAACTTCTGCAATGTTCAAGGGGTTGCCGGGCCCTTCTCAGTAACCTTGAAAGCACAGGTGGGGTGAAAATATGCTGCAGTCAGGAAGCAACAGCATAAAATGTTCACACAAAATGTGAATGTCCATTAATCCTAGCTGTGGAGAAGGATGTATAAGGCAGCACATTTTTCATCACTGACAGAACAATGTTAGAAAGTGTGGGGTGCTTTTGTTTTGTCCTATACTGCACAATTGATAAATGACTACCGGGTGCAGTTGCAATGGCTAGATTGCAAACAACTGGTATGATAGCCCTCCGAGGATCAATGTTCATCCTAGTTGATTATAAAAGATATTTTTTAAAAGCAGTATGAAATATGTCTTGAAATATCAATAGATCATTGCCAATAACAATCCCATAATCAAAATTCATGATTTTATAGAAACAAATAAAGCACTTAGATTGTAGCTTTGAATTATTGATACTGAGGTGTTCTGATATGGATTATGAGAACATGTTATTGATGCTGTTTGTTGGGGATCAACTGATGGAATAGACCTTGACATTGTGCAACAGTGTGAATTTACAGTGAATCAATGGACTCTTCATATCTTTTATGTATGTTCTCTTGAAGTGGATGGAAATAAATTTGTGAGAAATGGAAAAAAAACAATTGATATCATCAGCGTCACATTATCACAAAGTCAAGAAGTTAAAATTAGATGATACCAGTGTTTTGGGTTCAAGTATCAGATACAATTTATTCAGTTCCTAGTCAACAAGATACAGACTGCACCCAAACCATTGCAGTGTTTAGCCCCATGTTAGACGTTGCTGCCTGGGTAGATGGTCTCAAGTGCATGTGAGGCGACCAAATGTTACAGATAATCTTTTTAAAGGAATCTCCCTCTTGGAAGGAAAGTGAATTCAAGCTGCAACAACTGGGTGGAATTGCCCTAAGAAATGTTTCAGTGAAGGTACCAATGATGCAGCAGACCAACTAAGGGACCTCAGAGTCTCTGATATGATGATGCAAAGATTGAAACAAAAAGTAAGGCCGTTTTCTTTCTGCAGGGGCCTCGAGTCCAATAAGGCATATATTGCAAAAGGAAAGTGAGGACTGCAGAGTCTGAGACAAAAAAGGTGTGGCACTGGAAAAGCACAGCAGGTCAGGCAGCATCCGAGGAACAGGAGAGTCAACATTTCAGGGATAAGCCCTTCATCAGGAATGTAGAGGGGGAAGGGGGATGAGAGATAAATATGGGGTGGGGCAGCTGGGAAGGTGATAGGCAAATGCAGGTCAGAGGTGATAGTGATAGGTCGGTGGGGAGGGTGAAGCAGACAGGTGGAAAGGAAGATGGACAGGAGGGTGGTGCTGAATTGGACAGTTGGATCTGGGTTGAGCTGGGAGGGGAGATTTGGGAAATGGTGAAGTCAACGTTGATGCTGTGTCGTTGGAGGGTCCCAAGGGGGAGGGGGAGGCATTCTTCCTCCAGTTGGTGGGTGGTTTCAATTTGGCGGTGGAGGAGGCCCAGGATTTGCATGTCCTTAGGGGAGTGGGAGGGGAACTGAAGTGGTTAGCCATTGGGTGGTGGCGTTGTTCCCCTGATATTCCGGGTGACTCAGTATTCCATCATACTCTGTACCACGTGGACAGGCTCTCAGAGTCAGAAGATATATGACTTAGCATAGATCTAAAAGCCGATTACTTGCTCTTTGTAACTGTACAGTATGTGTATGGTTGATTCAGTCAAGTTTTCGGTCAATGGTAACCCCTGAGATCTTGATGGCTGGAGCTTCAATGATAATAGTTATTGGAGATGGCCAATATTTGGCACTTATGTGGCATGGAGATTACTTGTCACCTATTAGCTTAAACCTAACATTGCCTAAGTCTTGCTGCATGTGGGTGTGGACTGGTCAATATCTGAGTCATGAATGGTAATGAACATTGTTCTGTGAAGATTGCAGAATCTCACTTCTGACCTTATGATAAAAGCAACTAAAGATGGTTGGGCCTAAGATGTTACTGAGGAAGACCTGCAATAATATCCTTCACATACATACCACTGATACTAACTTCACACAAATCTTGTTATTTTCACTGCTATTCAGCTATGATATATACTATTCACTATTCAGGACACTCGCCAATATATTTTTTGGATGTAAGTTTGCCCGCTGAGCTGGAAGGTTCATTTCCAGACGTTCCGTCACCCTGCTTAAGTCCTGCTTTCTATTTATATGTTTGGGATTCTTTGGGTTGGTGATGTCATTACCTGTGCTGATGCCATTCCCTGTGGTGAAATCACTTCCTGTTCTCTCTTCTCAGGGTGTGGTAGATGGGGGCTAACTTGATGTATTTGTTGATAGAGTTCCTGTTGGAATGCCATGCTTCTGGGCATTCCCGTGCATGTCTTTGTTTGTCTTGTCCTAGGATGGATGTGTTGTCCCAGTCGAAGTGGTGTCCTTCCTCATCCATATGTGAGGACACTACTGAGAGAGGGCTATGTCTTTTTGTGGCTAGTTGGTGTTCATGTATCCTGGTGGCTAGTTTTCTGCCTGTATGTGCAATGTAGTGTTTGTTACAGTCCTTGCACGGTATTTTGTAAATGACATTAGTTTTGTTTGTTGTCTGTATAGGGTCTTTCAACTTCATTAGCTGCTGCTTTAGTGTGTTGGTGGGTTTGTGGGCTACCATAGTGCCAAGGGGTCTGAGTAGTCTGGCAGTCATTTCCGAGATGACTTTGATGTAGGGGAGAGTGGCTAGGGTTTCTGGATGTGGTTTGTCTGCTTGTTTGGGTTTGTTGGTGAGAAATCGGCGGACAGTGTTCATTGAGTACCCATTCTTTGAATACACGATATAGGTGATTTTCCACTGCTCTGCATAGTTTTTCTGTGCTGTGCTGCAGTGTGTGTTGGCTCAATGAAATAGTAACTCTTACTAGTATCTTTATGTACGGATGAGGAAGGACACCACTTCAACTGGGACAACACATCCATCCTAGGACAAGCCAAACAAAGACATGCACGAGAAGTCCTAGAAGCATGGCATTCCAACTGGAACTCTTTCAACCGTCACGTCGAGTTAGACCTCATCTACCACCCCCCTGAGAAAAAGAACAGGAAGTGACTTCACCACTGGAAATTACATCACCGACCCAAAGAAACCCAAACGTACAAATAAAAAGCAGGACTTATAAGCAGTGCTTCGCCTGAGGCCCACTGAAGATGTTACCTAGTAGGGTGACGATACGTCTGGAAATTAACCTTCCAGCTCAGGGAGCAAATCTACATCCAGAACATCAAGCTGAGCTACAAATCTTCTCAAAACTTGCTAATATGTTTTTTGTCTCTAGAGGATAAGATCACAAATATCAGGAGGCAGAAACAGGGGACCATGGGGACATGTGAATTTCCAGAGCCTCTTGGAGAAGACAGTGTTGCAAATTGCTAGGCAGATTGTAAATAAGGCCATTGAAACTGCCTTCATCAATATTATCCAGCAGGTAGTATAATCCTGCATCATGAAAATCTCTCTCACCTCAATTCCCATTCATTCCACTATTTTATAGTAAGCACAAGCTGCTGGTGGTATGACAAACAGGTTTTGCTTTTCACCCACCTGCCTTCCTCACCGCAACCTCCTCTTTTTCCCCTTCACTTGCAAATATCCAAGATATGTTGCCTGATCAGAAAGTGGAGCCTTGCACTGACGGGTATGATTTAGATCACAATTCTGATGAATAAGAATTAGCACATGATCTAACTAGCTTAGACACTGGCACTGCAAGTACTTTAGGAGATAGTCTTGAGATGGGATCAAAACATGGTGATGAGGAGCCCTGATGAAGGGCTTTTGCCCGAAACATCAATTCTCCTGCTCCTAAGATGCCACCTGACCTGCTGTGCTTTTCCAGCCCCACACTCTTCTCTCTAATCTCCAGCGTTTGCAGTCCTCACATTTGCCTAGTTGATTATCAACACATGGTGAGTCAACATGCAAGAATGGGCTACAACCAGAGTTAGGGATAGGATAGTATACTCACTAGTTTGCCAAAAGATAAGTTCTGTGATGAGACTCAGGTGTTTGGTGGGGCAGCATACAAAAGATAGTTAAAGGGTATACACGCAAAGAGGTGCATTGGCAGCCTGCCAGAGAGCCTGCGGTTGCTGTCAAGTCATTGAGTTATAGAGGTATTTGAGCGTGATCTAACTAGCCCATCATGTCTACTGCAGTCATCAAAAATTCATTCATTCTAATCCCATTTCTCAGAACTTGGCCCATAGCCTTGTGTGGTATGGCATTATGTTAAGGAAAGGTGCCAAGCTGTCACACCTCTACATGACCAGGACAATATCCTTTAATGAATAATACATATAAGCAACTTGAAGAAATGGCAGTAACAGACTGGACACCACTTCCCTGCTGAACAAATGAATTGGATGGTGCTCAGGGATGGTTACTGTAATACAAATGCAAGCAGTAGCTAAGGAAGTCTCTATACAGGTTGTTCTGCTGTAACATGCATTTCGTCAGCACGAATTAATGTGACTGATGAATTGTGGATGCTGTTTGGATAACGTAAATTTTCTACTGAATGGGTGTAGCGATTTTTTATTAGCGATTTCTACAGCATAATTTTCTACAGCACAAGGTTACAGAGGAACACAACTGTTGCTTTATAGCAGAACTACCTGTAGATGATGGCAGTTTAGTCAAATTATCTGAAAAGGTAGAATGTTTACCAAACTTGATGCAAAAGAGGATTCTGGCAGGTACCATTAGACAAGCATACAAGACTGCTCAGTATGCATCACTTGGGAGATTTCATTTTAATAAACTCCCATATGGGAACATCTTGGCGTCAGAGAACTTTCAAAGAACTGGGTCCAATAGATTACAAAGTTTAGAAAGTGCTATGCTCTGTGGATGACATGATAGTGGTCAAGGAAGATGATTACAGGGTCTTTGCAGTTTTAAAACATATACAGGCTGAAGGATTTACTTTCATGAGAAGTGTGAATTTTTTGAAGGAATCTATTTGCTTCTTAGGATGTATTATTGAAAAACATGCAATATGGTCAGAATAAGGCTGTTAAGGAGTTGCCCACTCCAAAAGGTGTCCGTGACCTATAATTTCTAGGCAAAGTAAACAAACTGAGTTTTTCTTGCCTCACCTAACAATAACTAAACCCCTGAGGCACTGACTCAAGACCCAGTGCTGGAATTCACATCATAGGATGCTTTTCAAAAGATCCAGAATGTGTGACATCCATAGATGTCTTGGCTCACTGCAATTCACCCTTTCTACAGGGTGGAGATACTTTAGCTATGGTTAGAAGACCAGTGATCCTCAGAAACAACCAGATGGGTGGTGGAAAGCAGCATAGTCTGCCTCCAGGACATTATCAGACAAAGAACGACACTCTGCAATTAAAGAGAAGGGGGCCATTTAGGTGACATGGGTTTGCAAAAGATTCTTAGACTGCATCTTTGGCTAGAAGTTGCTCATAGAGATGGATTATAAACCATTGATCTTCCTATCAGATGAGGAAACAGTTGGCAAGGATGCCTCTATAGATCTTGAAATACTATTTCCACCTTGGGATTTTCCCATGTATTTGACTGAAAAGCTAATAAAGAGGGAGAAATTGATCAGAAAAATAAAAAAAGAGAGCAACAGTTTATGGTATATAAAAAGAAAAAGAGTAGCTAAAGTATTGTGAGACCCATGGGGTGGAAATTGGAAAAATAATACTGGGGGCCAGGAAATGGCTTATACTTAAACTAATATTTTATATCTATCATGATATCATAACAAACATCACAATGGTAACAGATGGGCAAGGTGCTAATGTGATGAAAGATCTTGTAACATTATCATGGGAAAAATATTTAACTAGCTAATGGGGCAAAAGGGTAGCACGGTAGCTCAGTGGTTAGCACTGCTGCCTCTCAGCACCAGGGACCCGGGTTCGATTCCAGCCACGGACGACTGTCTGTGTGGAGTTTGCACATTCTCCCCATCTGAGAGTTTCCTCTGGGTGCTCCAGTTTCCCCCCAGTCTAAAGATGTACAGGTCAGGTGAATTAGCCATGCCAATTGTCCATAGTGTTAGGTGCATTACACAGGGGTAAAATGGGTCTGGGTGGATTACTCTTCGGAGGGTCGGTGTGGACTTGTTGGATCGAAAGGCCTGCTTCCATACTTTAGGGAATCTAATCTAAAAGGCAGATATAGCGCCAGCATCAGATGGCTTTCATCCAAGGCTTTTAAAGAAATAGGTGCAGGGAAATTTAAAGAATTGTTTGAAAGATGCCAGAACTGTCTGGATTCTGGGATAGTTCCAGCATATTTTTTCAACTAATATGATGCTCCTGTTCAAAAAGAGAGGAAAACAGAAATCAAGAAACTGTAGGCCAGTTAGGTCTGTTTTCCACCTCCTCTCTTTTTTTGTTTCTTTTTTTCCTCTTTTTTGGGGTCATGTTAGAGTCCATTCTTAAGGATGAATTAGCAGGATGTTTCGAAAAGCTTAGGTGAGTTCTTTGAGGAGACAACAAGCAAAGTCGATAAAGGAGAACCGATAGATGTGGTGCATTGGATTTGCAGTATGCACTTCACATAAAAACATAAGTTAGTTATTTCACAAGAACTCATGGTACCGCGAAAAATGTAAAAGCATGGATCAAGGGTTGGTTAGCAGCAAAAGTACAGAGTTATATGCATGGATCTTCTTCAGATTAGAAAGACACAACCAGTGGAGTGTCACAAGAATCAGTCCTAATGCCTATGTATTTATGATCAAAATTAATGACATCGAAGAAGAGCAGAGCATAATGCATCCAAGTTTGTGAGAATACAAAGGTAGGTAAGAGTGCTTCTTGTGCTGAGGACATAAGGAATCTGCAAGTGATACAGGTAGGTTGAGTGAGTGAAAAGCTTGGCGCATTGAGTTTACCACACGTCATTCTACTATAATTTGCATTTCATCAATGCAAATTTGCTGTGACGTAAGTGACAATTGGGTATGCTGTTTCTAAAGCGCAACCTTTTAAAACAGGTTGGCTATAACATAATTACAGCAATTCAGGCAGCATCTGAAAAGCTTTTCGGATGCTGCCTGAATTGCTGTGCTCTTCCAGCACCACTGCCAGCACCACTGATCCAGAATCTGGTTTCCAGCATCTGCAGTCATTGTTTTTACCTCTATAACATAATTACATCAACTCTTAAAGCGCTGCTTCTAAAGCGTCATTTTTCTATAATACAGGGTTGCACAAGAATTACAACTATTGCGTTATCAAAGAACTGACTGTATAGGAAAGTGTGAAGTTATGCATTTCAGAGGAAGAATCAAAAGACAGCTATTATTTAAATAGAAAAAGACTAAAAAATGTGTAATACAGAGGGATATGGATGTTCTTGTACATAAAATACAAGAAGATAGCATACAGGTGCAAAAATTAATTGAGAAGGCAAATGAATTGTGGGCCTTTATTGCCAGCAGGTTAGAGTTTAAAAATAGTGAAACCTGTATAGGTGCTGGTAATGTTGCACCTAGGGTGCTGAGTACAATTTTGTTTTCCATATTTAAGAAACATTACAAAAACAGAAATTGCTGGAAAAACACAGCACCTGTGGAGAGAAATCAGAATTACCGTTTCGGGTTCAATTTTGTTTTATTGTTTAAGAAAGCTTATACAGGCATTGGAGATCGTTCAATAGAGATGTTCTAGGCTGATGCATGGGATGAAAGGTTGAAATTAAAATAAAACTCAGCTTATCAAAACTTGAGTGTTGAGAAGGATAAGGTGTCATCTTTTTGGATGATACAAGATTCTGAAGGAACTTCACAGTGTAGATATTGAGAAAATATTATTATTGGGGAAATTTTGAATTAATGATGTTGTTACAGAATAAGGGTACGCTCATTTAAAACTGTGATGGAAAGCAATTCCTTCTCCTCGAAGATCATGAATGCCTGGAATTCTTTTATAAGAATTTGTTGATTCATAAGAATTGTTCCAAAAATGAGTAATTTTTAATACGATGTTGCAAAACGTGAAAGGGGTCAAAAAAGATTTACAAGGATGCTTCCAGGGTTGGAGGATTTGAGCTATAGGGAGAGGCTGAATAGGGTGGAGCTGCTTTCCATGGAGCATCAGAGGCTGAGGGTTGACCTAATAGAGGTTTATAAAATCATGTGGGGCATGGATAGGGTGAAAAAGTAGGAAATTGCCACTAGGTAATGATGCCCATTTGAAGACCTGATACAGGCATGATGGGCTGAATAATCTCCTGCTGCACCATAACAGAGACACTTTGTGGAGAGCAGTGGGTGTTAGGTTTTCATTCAGGAGCTTTTCTAATGAACAAAGTAAACAGTATAGCACATTCGGCTTATTTTGGTTAAGAGAAACACACAGCTTGAACAAATCCTTTTTGTTTCAGTTTTGTTAAAATCTTCACTGAAACTAAGTTTTTTAGATGGTTTCTCCCAAAGGAGTGAAATAGTTTACAACTGTTAAGGAATACGTTACTGCAGCAGAAGGAGTTTACTTTGAAAATGAGAGACCAGAAGTATTTGGTTTAAAAAAAACCATAAAAGGGGTTATGTGAATTTGAGAAAGTTTAAATTCAGTTATGGGAAGACTCAAGGAAGGGATTATCAAATTCTCAAGCCTGGAAATTAGAGCCATGGTGAATTTAAGCTCAAGAGATATAATAACGAAAGGCATTCTTTCTGATGTGAGGCATGCTTTTAAGATAAGGGGATTGCATTTCACCATGTAATTTAGAATCTTTAAACTTGTGTTATATGTAAATTGTTTTGTTTATGTTATTTAGCATTAAAAAAAACTTCTATTTTGTTGTTAACAAATACTGCAGCATTGCATGTATATGTTTCAATGAAAGACCAGAGCTGAAAATGTGTTGCTGGTAAAGCACAGCAGGTCAGGCAGCATCCAAGGAACAGGAGAATCGACGTTTCGGGCATAAGCCCTTCATCAGCCCTTCATCAGCTCAAATGTGCATGACTAGCATTTTAAAAAAAAAATGAGTAAATGCAAATGGGGTTTAAGAGTAATTAGAGAGGTACTGAACCTTAAATTATGTGCAATATAATGACTGTAAAAATATAGCGATTGGTTGTATCCGATATACTGTGTCCAGTTTTGAACTCCTTGTGATGGGAAGGTCTAATAACTCCAGTCAAAGAATAATACAGTTCACCAGGAACGAGAGGTTTGATTTATCAGCCAAGGCAGCCATATAGCCATGACTATATCTTCTGAGGCCGGGAAGATTCATCAGTGGGTTTCAAATGATAAAAGCAACAGAGTTGTTAAACCTACACTGGTTGCACAGGACATTGGTGAGGCCTCTTCTGGAACACTGTGTCCAGTTCTGGTAGCCCAGTTAAAGGAAGAATGTTATTAAGCTAGAGATTTTTAAGGTGAGAGGAGAAAGATTTATAAAAGACATGAGGGGCAAATTTTGTACTTAGAGGGTAGTTCATATGTGGAATGAAGTGATGGATAATGGTACAATTACAATGTTTAAAAGACATTTGGAGAAGTACAAGAATAGGAAAGATTTGGAGGGATATGGGCTGGGAGCAGGCAGGTGGAACGAGTTTAGTTTGGGATTATGTTTGGTATCAATTAGTTGTACAGGATTTGTTTCCATGCTGTATGACTCTATGACTTCACTTTAACAGTATACAAGAATTAGAATTAGAAGTTAGAATTAGTATCCACACAGTATGAAAACTGGCCCTTCAGTGCAACAAGTCCACACCAACCCTCTAAAGAGTAACCCACCTGGACCTATTCCCTACACCATATTTACCCCTGACTAATGCACCTAGTCTACACATCCCTGAACACAATGGGCAATTTACAATGTACATCTCTGTATCATGGGAGGAAACTGGAGTATCCGGAGGAAACTCATGCAGACATTGGGAAAATGTGCAAACTTCACACAGACAGTCAACTGAGGCTGGCGTTGTGAGGCAGCAGTGCTAACCACTGAGCCATTGCGCCGGCCAGTGGAATCTCAGAGATCCAGACTAAGAAATTCTTCAGCAATCAGCCTCAACATGGATTTATAATTCTAGAAGGATTAGACGGCTAGATGAACTCCTCTTGTTCTAAAGGTTTTGGAGAAAAAAATAGTTATTCCCGTTCATGTTCCTGTTTCTTCCTCAATTGAATAACTTCATTGTGTCCCACAGTATCAAGCATGCTATGGGTCAACTGACATTCAACAGGAAGTCAAGCAGCAAATCTTTTGGCTTTCCTGTACTTCCCAAGATCACAGGATGTTGGAGCAGAAGTAGCCCATCAAGTCTGATCTGCTATTCAATGGCTAGATTGATCATCCTCAACTCCACCTTCTTGCTTTATCCCCATAACCCTTGATTACCTTACCGATTAAAAATCTGTCTACCTCAGCCGTGGATATATTTAATGACCCAAATTCTCCAGTCTTCTCTGGTAAAGAATTCCACAGATTCACTACCCTCTGAGAGAAAGCAGATGCTCCTCATCTCTGTATTAAGCAGGTGACTGCTTATCTGAGATTATGTCTTCCGATCCTAGATTTTCCCACAAGGGGTAACCTCCTCTCTGCATCTACCCTGTCAAGTACCCAAGGAATTTTATATGTTTCAAGAAGGTCTTCTCTCTGTCGTGATTGTAATGATAGCTCGCTGGACCTCAAAATAGGAGTTCCATGAATGAGTCTTTAATAATGGTCCAATTAGGGAGCCTTGGCTGTAACACAAAAGGATGAATGTCAGGGATATTGAGCCCTGCAATGCCCGACTGTGAGAGACTGTGATATTGTCAAAATGTATGCATTTGTGAATAAAGGGAGATTGATGATCGGGTGCCAGCCTCTGAGGAGTCATTTCAATCCCATTCTTCTGATCTCAAATGAGTACAAGTCCAACCTACACAACTTCTCCATACTCAGGATCAACCGACTGAACCCCCTCTAGACTGCTTCCATTGCCAATATATCGTTCTTTAGGTAAGGGGCCCAGGTCTGACCAGGTCCTTGTACAATTTTATCAAGACTTCCCTATTTTGATACTACCTTCCATTTGAAAGGAAGGCCAACATTCCATTTGCCTTCTTTGTTACTCAAAAGCCTGAATGCTAGCTTCATGATTATTGATGAAGACTTCCCAATGGCTCTGTGCTGCAACTTTCTATAGTCTTTGTCCTCTTAATACAAGCTCATGTATTTTTCCTGCCAAAGTGCACATTTTCCTCATTATATTTCATCTGTAAATTTTTGCTCAATGACTTAACTTGTCTCTATGACTCTGCAGACTCCTTGTCCCATCCTTACCCGTTGCATTCTCACCTATTTTCACATCGTCCACAAACTTGGTGATTCACTTCCATCATCCAATTCATTAAATACATATTGTAAATGATGGAGGCTCCGGTACAGATCCCTATGATACGTCACTAGTTACAGGCTGAAGAGTGAGAATACCCCCCTTTCCACGAACTATTTCTTTTCTATTAGTTACCCACTCCTCTATCCATATTAATATACTACATCCAAAACCAAGAGCCTTTATCTTACTAAATAGTGTGGAACCTGATAAGCTAACTGGCCTGTCATTGTCTATTTTTGTTCCTTTCCTTTTAAATAAGGGTGTCATTCAAATGAAAAGCAGCTATGTCCTTTACAATCCCAAGATGCATTCAATCAGGTCCAGGCAACTTATCACAACCTTTAGCCCCATTGATTGCCCTAGAACATTTTTGACTAAAGCTAGCTATTATGTTTATTTCTATCTCTACATTTAGCCCTTGGTAACCAAGTAGTTTGGAGTGCTATTAATATCCTTTACTATGAAGGAAGATGTAAAGTATGTGCTCAGCTCCTCCACTACTTTCCCATTATTATTTCCCAACATTTTTCCTCTAATGGCCTGCAAACATTGTTGCTTTTCTCATCCTGTTTTAATATTTAAAGATATTCTTATTGTCTTCTTTGTTACTTAGTGGTTTGCTCAGCTTATTTTCTCCCTGGTTTTGTTTTGGTCATATGTTGTTGGTTTTTAAAACTTTACCAACCCTCTGATTTACCATTAATCTTTGTCACGTAGTATGTTGTTGTTTTCTTTCAATGGTCAATTCATTCCCTTCATTGAATTTTCTTCCCCAGCAGAAGAAATCTTTACTGTAAGTGATGAATTATTCTGTAAAATGTTTGTAAGATATAGGTTAGACCTTAGCTGGAGTGCAGTGTATAGTCATTCAATACACAAGAATAACAAGCTGTAATCAGTGCATGAGCCTCTGCTGACTGCGAAGGAATTGATGATGAGGATGTGCACAGAGAATGCAGCACCAAACAAGTGAGACAGCACACAAGTTTTCCAAGGTAGTGCAGTCCAAAGCTGGGTCTCAGGGCTCAGAGCTACTCCAGGTTCTCAGTAGTCTTGTGTGCTCAATTGGTAGCACTCTTATTTCTGAGTCACAAAGGTTCTGAGATTAAAATCCTACTTCAGTGCTTGAGCACAAAGAGAAAAGCAATAAAATCAAAGCTGATACTTTACTACGGCAGAGATAATGCTACACTTTGGGAAAAAGTCTCCCTCTTGAGTCATTACACACTGAGGGGGAGTTCCACATTCTCCGGAGGTGTTATTTATCCTCCGTCAATACAAAAAGAAACAGATTATCTGGTCATCATCCCATTGTTGTTATGAGAGTTTTTGTCATGCAAAATTAGCTCCAGAATTTCCTGACTTACACCAACGACGACCATTCAAAAGTACTGCATTGGTTACAAGCACTTTGAAATGTCTGGAGAAAGTAAAAAAAAAAATAAAAATATAAACGTTTCGATTTTTATTTTGTCTACCAGCTTTTGGGATAGTACTGTGTCAGAACACATGAACAGTTAAAGATGCCGGTAAGACACTAAGGTAATATACAAAATGATAAACTCAGTTTTAAAAGAATTTTCTGGATACACCATTGAATACCACTATTATAGAATAGTTTATTTGTTGTATTTATTTCAAGATTTTAACGGAGTAGATGTTGCATATTGTTTGAATGATGGGTGTTGGGGAGCAATATTGATGATTGGAGGCAGTTTTGAGGAATGAAAGATTCAGTAGCTGCCTATCGACAGATCACCCAGACCTCAGGGGCCAGATGCCTCCTCCTGATCTCCACTTTCACCTCTTTAAGAGGTGACCTGAATTAAGGTGGGCAAAAGTGAGGACTGCAGATGCTGGAAACCAGAGTTTAGATTAGAGTGGTACTGGAAAAGCACAGCAGGTCAGGCAGCATCCGAGGAGCAGGAAAATCAACATTTCAGGCAAAAGGCCTTCATCGGGAATAGAATTAAGGTGGCAGAGGTTGCAGCCTGATGAGGATGAACTTGAATGGTGACATCTTTATTAAGTACTGAATGACTCCATGTGCAGTCCAGTAAATTGAATTTGCTGCTTTGGGAAGCTGATGATTCATCCCTTGTGGCTCCAAAACTACTATCCATGAATTGACACTTGAACAAAATGGCATGAGCCAGGGTTACAATGGCAAAACAACCTTTGTTGCAAAACAAAAAGCTATTGTATCATTGTAGTAGGTAAAGGAGTTGTGCACGATAAAGGCCTCATGGTTCCTACCTCGTTAGCTGGCATTCCCAACATGCTATTTTCTACACTGGATGTTGATTGGATTATATCCCTGCAGTTCTGCTGTATCTCCCCATTTGTATATGTGACCTGCAGACCCATGTATGTGCAATCAATACCTCCCTGCACCCTTGGGAATCCCATTAACCTGGCAAAGTCACATGCCCACTTTTCTTAATTATCTTTGGTAAGAGAGGCGCAATAAACCACTCCCTCATAGAATGGATAACCACTGTCAATTTCCTGTTGTGCCACATGGTAAACCAGAGTCAACTTCTCCTGTCTGGAAGGATCCAAATGTAAGAAATAGTGAGGGATGATGATCATCTGGAAGGCCACTCAATATGTCATCTGTGCCCTGTCATACAGCTACCAGTCCTGTTGATGGCAATCACACTATCCAGTGACAACTTTGTTACTGTGTCATCAACATTTTAGCTACTGTCCTTGGTTGAAGTGCTCCTAAAAACACCTTGGTCACAAGGCCTTCTGTTGAGTCTTCTTATTCTCCCTCTGTGTACCACTTTCTCTCGCGCGCTCTCTCTCTCTCTCTCTCTCTCTCTCCTGGCTGTGCTCGACATCTCTTATATTGAAATCCAACAGGGTTTGAAACTCTAGCTTCCATAACTATAGCAGGTTTTCTGTTCATAGGTCAAAAAGCTTAGTATCAGGATTCAGGAGTACTCCCTTCAGGACCCTGCAGCCATTAAAAAGTCCTTCAAGAACATTTGATTGAGTTTTTTGAAGTAACAAAGAAGATTGATGAGGGCAGAGCGGTAGATGTGATCTACATGGACTTCAGTAAGGCGTTTGACAAGGTTCCCATTGGGAGACTGGTTAGCAAGATTAGATCTCATGGAATACAGGGAGAACTAGCCATTTGGATACAGAACTGGCTCAAAAGGTAGAAGACAGAGGGTGGTGGTGGAGGGTTGTTTTTCAGACTGGACGCCTGTGACCAGTGGAGTGCCAGAAGGATTGGTGCTGGGCCCTCTACTTCTAGTCATTTTCATAAATGATTTGGATGCGAGTATAAGAGGTAAGTTAGTAACTTTGCAGATGACACCAAAATTGGAGGTGTAGTGGACAGCGAAGAAAGTTACCTCAGATTACAACAGGATCTTGATCAGATGGGCCAATGGGCTGAGAAGTGGCAGATGGAGTTTAATTCAGATAAATGAGAAGTTCTGCATTTTAGGAAAGCAAATCTTAGCAGGACGTATACACTTAACGATAAGGTCCTAGGGTGTGTTGCAGAATAAAGAGACCTTGGAGTGCAGGTTCATAGTTCCTTGAAAGTGGAGTCGCAGGTAGATAGGTTAGTGAAGGCGGCGTTTGGTATGCTTTCTTTTATTGGTCAGAGTATTGAGTACTGGAGTTGGGAGGTCATGTTGCAGCTGTACAGGACATTGGTTAGGCTACTGTTGGAATATTGCGTGCAATTCTGGTCTCCTTCCTATCGGAAAAGATGCTGTGAAACTTGAAAGGGTTCAGAAAAGATTTACAAGAGAATGTTGCCAGGGTTGGAGGATTTGAACTATAGGGAGAGGCTGAACAGGCTGGGGCTGTTTGCCCTGGAGCGTCGGAGGCTGAGGAGTTCCCTTATAGGAGGTTTACAAAATTATGAGGGGCATGGATAGGATAAATAGACAAAGTCTTTTCACTGGGGTTGGGGAATCCAGAACTAGAGGACATACGTTTAGGATGAGAGGGGAAAGATATAAAAGAGACCCTAAAGGGCAACTTTTTCACACAGACGGTGGTGCGTGTATGGAATGAGCTGCCAGAGGAAGTGGTGGAGGCTGGTACAATTGCAAAATTTAAAAGGCGTCTGGATGGGTATATGAATAGGAAGGGTTTGGAGGGATATGGGCCAGGTGCTGGCAGGTGGGACTAGATTGGGTTGGGATATCTGGTCGGCATGGATGGGCTGGACCGAAGGGTCTGTTTCCATGCTGTACATCTCTATGACTCTACGACTCTTTCACACATCACTGCAACTTTAAAAATATTACAGAAGTGAAAGTAAATCAAAAGCACTTCCCTGTGAGTGAGCAAGCTGCCAATTTAAACAGCAATGGTGGAGAGACTCTTGCCACTCAATGATTGTTCAGCTGCAAGTGATAATGAAAGGGTATTAATGGGACCCACATACTGGCAAAATATTTGCTCATTCACCCACAGACGCTGTCTGACACAACCTGCCAAATTTGCATATTTCTGGTGCACACATGAACACATGTTCATGTGAGCATGCCAAGTATATGGTATCGTGTGCGCTAGAAAATTAGGAGCAGGAAAGAGCCATTTATTCCCATGATATTACTCCGCCATTCAACTTGATCATGACAAATCATATATCGCAGTAGTATCCCCATTTTCCTTGATCTAATTAGTTTCTAGAAGTCTATCCATCTCTGCCTTAAATATACTCAGCAGTTGAGATTCCACTACCCTCCAATTGAAATTCATCGCTATTGAATGAAGAAGTTTCTCACAGTCTAAAATGGTTTTTCCCTTATTCTAAGACGGTGTCCTCTGCTTCTGGACTCCTCAGATAAAACCTGTCTCTACACTGTCATGCCAATTAATAATTTTTGCCTTTCTAACCTTAAGAAAATATAGGCCCAGTCTCCTCCACCGTACCAGATCCATCTGGTGAACCTCTGCTGCTCTCTCTCTCTCTCTCTCTCTCTCTCTCTGGTAATTACAGTCTTCTTTAGAAAAGCAAATCAAAACTGCACATTATACTCTAGGTGTGGTTATCCAAGATTCTATACAAGTGAAGAAAGACACCTTTAGTTCTGTAGTCAACTCACTTTGTGATGAAGGCAGAAATAGCATTTGCCTCCCAATTGTTTGCAGGATCTGAATGTTACTTTTCAGTAACTCACGGACAATACAGATCATTTTGGAAATCAACAGTTCTCAGCCTTTTAATAGTTAAGAAATACTCTGTGCCTCTTTTCCTCTTACCAAAATGGATAATGTTATAATTGTCCATATTATATTTCATCTTCCATACTCCTCTCTCACTCAACCTGTCCTATTCAACTTGAAGCCCCTTTGCATCATTCTCACAACACATTAACTAGATCCCTCTTACCTAACCTGTAAGTTAACTTATCAAGAAAACTAAAAGGGGGTGTGTAAAACGTAATTTCCCTTTCACAACTCTATGTTGCATCTTTACCAGGAAGATCGAGAAATGATGCACCCATCGCTTTCAACCGTTCTCGCTAGTAGTAGTGTGACAATGCCAAATATTGTACCTTCTATGTTTCCAGTACATCACTTGTTACAGTTAGGGCATGACCATCCACCCTGCCCTCACCTCCCTGCAGTTTATGCTTCCACCTTGACGTGCATACTGTAATTCGTATTCAGCTTCACTACATTACTGGATATGTTCAGACAAATCTTTAGCAAATACTTTCCTTCAACACCAAATATGTCTTGTGTTGACACTTTGTTACAAGATGGTTTTCCTTTCCATTTTTCTTCAAATTATACAACATCATTCTGAGTTGCTCAGACTGAGTTCACTATGACAATGACAGACTGCCAAGCTCCATTATGAATATAAGCCATATGTATTTATGATTAGATTAGATTACTTACAGTGTGGAAACAGGCCCTTCGGCCCAACAAGTCCACACCAACCCACCGAAGCGCAACCCACCCATAACCCTACATTTACCCCTTTTACCTAACACTACGGGCAATATAGCATGGCCAATTCACCTGACCTGCACATCTTTGGATTGTGGGAGGAAACTGGAGCACTCGGAGGAAACCCACGCAGACACGGGGAGAATGTGCAAACTCCACACAGTCAGTCGCCTGAGTCAGGAAGGAGGAAAGCATTTCTTTGTGAGTGCTGCCCTTCCTCTCTCAACTCTCTTTGCATTGCTCTATATCAAAGGTTAAATGTACATAGAGGTTCATTCTTACATTTTACATTTAAATATTTTGACCATAATTTATAATCCAACCGAGTGCATTATTAAAACCACTGTTTCAACAAATGTCTTGCATTAAACTATTAGATAGAAATTTATTGTTACTTGTATTTGTGAAAATACTGTAAAATATGTATAAATTACCAGAAAACCAGTACCATTTAATTCCATACTAAAAAAAATTACAGCCATATCATGCTTTGGAAAAATAAACATCTCAGTATGTGCTCTATTTCTGAAGGGTATGTTGAAAGTTACGGTCATTCCTAGCTCTTAGCAACTGCTAGCAAATACTTTTAATAAGATCCGACAAACAAAAAATCTGTCTATTTCAATGAATTTCATAAGAAAAGACAATTTAAGGACTGAAACAAGGAAGATAAAATCAAGAGATACAAAAACATAAACCATTGGATACTGAAATTTAATCTCATTATTTAAAATCCATAACTGCCATATGCTATAAGCCTTTTGAGCAAAGCTAAATAAAGCACAGTCTGACAGATGTAAATAAATCAGTGTAGTAGTTTTTCAGTTAGTGGCATAGCTTACCTCCTTTTGGCAGCAATTAGTGGCATTTACAAGGATATATTCATCTGTCAAGAGCACACAACATCATAAATCTAGTGTATTATTAGCTGCTACTATTCACCATGACTTAGATATAGAAGCACAAGCTTTATTTTTACTTGTCAAAAAAAAAAATATTTTTCCTGTCAATTGTCCATTCTGAAAAAAATTAGTTAAGCTGCTTGGTTGACAAAGGCCTACCATTGCTGTTGCAATAGAACTAGTGAATATGTTGTACAAATTTCGACAGATACATGGAGAGCTCTTTGGGCCAATTGACCTTGAAATTTCTGATTAGTTCACCCAGCCACTGAACTCTATTGTTTGGTCAATAAAGTCATAGATTACTCATTTGAATTTCTTGCAAAAAGTAGAACTTCCTTAACTTTTCCCTGAACAGCTTGAGCTGAAGACTTGTGATATTCTGCTATTTCACAAATGTGAGCATGGTTATCAGAATATGCAACTTCTTGACTTTTTCCCCCAATTCTCATTTTCTTCCCTCACACCAATTGTTTGTATTGAAGTTATATCCCCTTGAATTTCACTAGCAGAAGGAATGATAGTGCCTAAGAGGTAGTACAGTCTTTGACCTACATTTGAGTTATTTTGCTCCAGCCTGGTTCCATATTTTCCATGCATTATAGTCAATGGGCAGAAAATTTATCTCATGGCTACAAATATTGAAGGGACAAAGTTTTGTAAGCAATAGTCACAATTTATGATCTAGAAATTCTACCAGGGTGCAATGCTGACATGTACAAAACAGAAGACTCAGGGGAAAAGAAACTGTAGTTAGGTGCCTTTTTGATTTTCTGTATTTATAGGCAACTGCAGGTGGGAACGGTGAATAGAACCATCTGCTGAAAGGTTGAGATGCAGTAGATAGAATGGAAGGAGACACATGGAGCATAAACATCAGCAAAGAATTTAAGATCAATTGCCCATTTTTTTTTATTCATTCACGGGATTTGGGCATCACTTTTTTTTTGACTAATTCATGGATGTGGGCCAACACTTTTTGCCCATTTTATCCTGTAATATCTATGTAATTGTAAGTTTGTAAGATACAAATCTTCGCACAAACTTTGAAGTTTGTAAGATAGTGTAATTATGATTGTGCCATTTTATCATGGTCCCAAGGTATTTACTCCAATAATTTTTCCTCCATTAGTGAATTTGGTCACTTTATCCAAGGAAGATATAATTGCCTGAGAGAGAGTGCAACAAGAATTCACCAGATTGATTTTTGCAATATCAGATTACCCAGTGACGAAAGGTTGACCAGAGTGGTATTATATCCCAGAGAAATTTTACGAAAGCAAGACAGTTTCCTTTAAACATTTGAACAGTTTGGCGAGGAGGAATTCGTGACCTCAGAATGTTTACAAACCTGCAGCATTCAGAGAATGCTCAGTCAGTAAGTATATGCAAGATTAATATTGCTAGATATTTGGTTTTTAAGAGAAAAGAAAGATGGAGAGAAAAGTGGAGTTAAGATGGAAAGTCAGCCTTGATCTGATTAAATACAGGTGCCAGCAAATGTCCCAGTCCAGCTCTAACTTCTTACATTCTGATGAACTGGGAGAGTTTGTGAATAGAGTGCCTACATGAAAGGTTTGGGAGTTGGTTGATACACAGCATATCTGTGAAAAAAGTTAAAGAAAATAATTATTGTGCCTTTATGTTTCTTTTTCTTAATATTAATTATCTATTAACTATTTAATAGTAATACAAATGCATTTTCAAGTAAAAGCATTTTATTTTCCAAAACAGCAAGCTCCTCGACATTTATCAATGTTGTCTCTTCAACATTTAGACTTTCCTTTTGCCTTTCCTTATCTTCCTCTAATACAGTTAGAGGAATATGATGCATACTTACTTCCAAAGATGCAATGTTGGTACTTTTAGACAAGTCAAGAATCAGAAAGTAATCAAAAGATTTCTGACAGAATCCAGTTTAGGATTTGATCCAAGAAGCATGTTAAACATTGCATCTGTTTTCATGAATGCCAGAAATGCAGCAAGTGTTGACAATAGGTATTATTACTATTGCTATATTACTGCAGTTAATGAAGGCCAATGCATTAAAACTTGGAGGCAATAAGCTCTTAAAGCAGATGAGGTACTGATTATAGGTTATAGATACCATAGAATGCTAAAGGTCCATACTGCATGAGCAGCTGACTGATTTATTTAACACTGGTTGAGATTTGGATTTGTTCCAGTGAGAGAAACCCACAGTGCCTATATTAAAACAGAACATGACAATTACAAGCCACTCAATTTGCCTTCACTTGCCAGTAAATGTTGACTGGAAAATGCTCAAGATATGGTCTGTAAAAAAAAAAAAATCTGCAAAGAACAAGTTAGAGGAAAATCCCAACTTGACTTTTGGAAACAAAAGTTTTCTCTCACAAACTCTATTGTTGTTGACGAGGTTAGAAAGTTGTTGGAAGATGATTGATATGAATAAATTGGCATGAATATTGCTCAGGGTCAGACCTGTTCGCACCACTGCAACAATACTGCTCTGTTCCCTTACCCAAGGCGTGAAACTTTCCAATACAGAGAGCAAAACTCTGGCAGGCACCCTGTGCCTTTATGTATTATCAACAGCAACCATCTTAGGTCAAGCTAAGTTATCTGAACCTCTTGGAACTCCAATAAATTGAAAATGAAATACTATTTTTCGAAAAGTGATCATTTGATCCCAAATGAAACAACTCTGACTAGTAAAGGGAGTGGGATTCCTCCAGTGTTCAGTCTAGTGAAGGCTCATGAACTTCAAAAAGGATTTCTGAATCTAATCAGAGACAGAATTTTGAACCCTACTGAGCAAAGGAATAGAGGTGGATGGAAGTTAACAGTAATCAGCGCTGGTTAGCATACTTCTTGCCTGGCTCCATTCTGTATTCAGGCAAATATTCCAACAGCCAGGATATAGGGGCAGCAGGGTTAATTACCCACACATGACTGGCAGCTGACATGGCTAATTAAGAGTCTAGGGAGATTAATTAAAGGAGGCCGACTGGGAGTTTTCACAACAACAGCAAGTTGCAGTTCATTGCAAGATAGCAATTGATACAAGTTACATTGACTAGTTAGAATCAACTATGCAGCTAAGTGGGAACCAGAGATTTTTGTTTCTATCAGATCCTCGTGTTAAGCCCAAAGAGGCGTTGTCAGATTGGATGCACTTTAATGCAGCTTCCAATCTTTCCAAGCTATTACCTTCTACAACTGAGACCAGTCTAGGTGCCGAGACAAAGTATCCTAGTGGGAAGTTCCAAGTAAGCATTTGAGACAAGCTAATAAGTCCTCTGTACATGTGTAGATCTAGGAACAGTAGCAAGTCATTTACTCCTACCACCCCAGGATGACTTCCCTGTAGATTTCAATTTCAATTTAAAGCTTCTCTCTCACTCACCCTCTCTCACGCAGCTTAATTTTCATTTCAAAATGGAAGGTCTCTGATTGCCACTCTGGTTTCAACTGTCCATCTACTACACTTACTATATCAGCAAGCCCACATTCTGCTGATGAAATAGCCATCCCGGGGGGATATTAATGATAGACTGCTTGCCATCAGAAACACTTTCCCTCCTCTACCAAAAGGAAAATCCTACCACAACTTTCAACTGATGAGAGTTATAGTTATGTTTCAAAGAATATAAAGGAATAAGTTTCATTAAGAAACTCAGAGACATCACACGCTTGACTGAGAATCAGAGCACAGACAAATCACTCACCCAAACACATCCACCTTAACCATAATGTAATGGCCCGTTGGGAATGTGGGCCCATATTCCAGATTTCATCTTCCTCAGAGAGATGTGAATCAGGAAGTTGAGGCAATACATCAGAATTTCCAAATAATATTTAATAAAAGTGTTGGACAGGAGGTTATCAAGCACAATTCAATACAATGTATTCCTCAACCAGATATTATATGCTGGATGAAGAATTAAACAATTCACTAAAGCAAAGCACAGTTATTTATAGGGGCAGCACTGCATAGAATTTAATCAGTCGTGGAGTCCTGCAGGGACTCATGTTGGGGTTGTTACTCTTCACCATCTTTATCAATTATTTAGATGAAGGCATCAGCAGATAATTCTTAAGTTAGCTAATTAGACAAAAATGAGAGGAACTAGGTCCATAAATGAAATGAATACACTGCAACCTAATCGAGTTACACTGGGGAAATGTGGATGAATGAATTAAATGCCTTAGAGATGGGATAATTCCAGACATGTATATCTAATGCAGTATTATCCACTTAAGACTGCAGGAGCAAAATGGGGGACTGTTAATTGTAGTTCATGAAACTCTGGAGGTACATTAACAGTTTGACAAGGCTACATGATTAGGACAATTGAATGCTAAACTGGAAATGTGACATTGTTGCATAGAGGGCATTATACTGACAGAACCTAGTATAGTGTGCTCAATTCACTTCTGAATGATTGCAGAGCCCTGGGGAAGTGAACCACCAGAATGACATGAAATGTTTAAAAAAAAATGATGTCGCAGAGTGCACTAAGTAAATTCACGGAAGGAATGTAACTTTTAAAGAAAAAAAGGTATAGGACCAGTCATACAGATATTATTTGCAATTTAAAAACACTTAATTTTAACAATCAATTCATGGCAGAAATTATTCAAGAATATAGTTATAGAACATCCATTCTTTCCTGTCTTGATTGTCAGCCGCAATTTATATTTTATTCAGCAAGGATACATTCCAAGTCAGTGGGACTCTACGTATTATGCAGATTTGGACTTAAGGACATTGCAGTTGGTCAAACTACTGTTTTAGTGCATGCCCCGAGCCAGGAGCAGTGGTAACTTCCCTGTTTATGCCAAATTTGGACAAGTGTGCCAGGAGACGACCATCAGGAAAGGTCTTTAATATATTCCCTACCATTTATCTGAAAACCAGTGAACACTCCCACAGATTTTGAGGATGATCTTTTTTTTACACAATGCCCAGACATCGATTCTTATCTGGATTGGGTAGGACTCAGACTCAGAATACTGAATGGGGCTCACAAGTTAAAAGCTCTCCTGGCCTCAATATGTAAGTTTATTATTGACCTCAGCCATAGATTTCTGTCAGAGGGTGGAGAAGGTGATTATTTTTCATTGTTATCTTAGAATGCAAGAAAACATCGGCAGCAATGCACTTAAGGGCTGGAATTTTATGCAGTCTTGGATTGGCTTAACAGTGCCTATCTCCATTAGGCCCAAAAACCTTAAGCCAATTTTACAGCCTGAGGGTGATTAATTGGTTCATGGTTCCATGTCTTCTGCTTCACCTGAGAGAAGGCTCTGCCTCTGACAGCTGCTGACCAATCAAATATCCAGGTCCCAGTACTGCAACCTCAAGCTATGACAACCATTGGGACTGCAAACAAAAACAGTGGTCTCTGCAGCTGGATTAGGAGAGTAGGAGAGTTCTGCTGGG
Source organism: Chiloscyllium plagiosum (assembly GCF_004010195.1). Classification (NCBI taxonomy): domain Eukaryota; kingdom Metazoa; phylum Chordata; class Chondrichthyes; order Orectolobiformes; family Hemiscylliidae; genus Chiloscyllium; species Chiloscyllium plagiosum. Next base: position 55,767,200 of record NC_057714.1, read on the forward strand.
GACACATTGACAGTCCCTGGCAAAGAGGACGGGGAGGAACCAGGATAGGAAAGGCCAGAGTGTGGTGAACGTGCAATACTACATAAGGAGGGAGCAAGACAGAAACCTAGGAACTACACACCTGTTAGCCTTTTATCAGAAGTAGAGAGAATGCCAAAATTTACTATAAAAGATGGAATAAATAGTCACCTGGTTGATCTTGATCTGACTGAGCATCATTAGCACAGATGTTTGAATGGAAAATAGTGTTTGATGAACTTGGAGATTTTTGAAGACTTTACTAACAAAATTGATAAAAGCCAGCAAATGGATGTAGTATACTTAGATTTTCAGAAGGTTATTGATAATGTCCCCACAGGAGAATGATTAGGAAAATGAAAGCACCTGGGGATAGGAGGTAATGTACTGACATGGATTAATGATTAGTTAACAGACTGAAAACAGAAATTAAGAATAAATGGGCTGTGACGAGTAGGTACTATAAGGACTAGTATTTGGTTTCCAGCTGTTTAGAGACAGGGACTAATGTATTTTCTAATTTATCGATAACACAAGATTAAGTGGTGATGGGTGTTACAAGGAGAACATAAAGTGGCTTTGGGTGGATTAGAACACGCATACTGAACAGCAAGAACATGTCAGATGGTATATAAAATGGAAAAATGTGAGGGTATCCAATTTGATGGATCGAGTAGATGTGCAAAGTATTTGTTAAAAGCTGGCCCACTTGTGGTGATGTGCTAGTGTCTATCCCTGGACTGAGGAGCCTGGGTTCAAGTCTCATCCAGTTCATAGATGTGCAATAACATCTCTGAATAGGTTGATTAGAAAAATGGGTCAATTTTTTTAAAAAGTTGTGAAATGTAAATACTCAAAAGGGAAATAAGTGTCCTTTTTAATAAGTCAGTGGAGGCTAAAATACAGCTGCAGCAAGCTGTTGTTATGCGAGTTAATGGAATGTTAGCATTTATTTCAAAAGCATTTGGGCAGAAGTCACAGTACACCAGTTATAGTCCAACAGATTGATTTGAAATCACAATCTTTCGGAGTACTGCTCCTTTGTCAGGTGAAGGTTGACCTGCTGAAGGAGCAATGCTCCAAAAGCTGGTGATTTCAAATAAATCTGTTGGACTATAACCTGGTATCATGTGACATCTAACCTTGTTCATCCCAGTCCAACACTGGCACCTCTACATTAAAGGGATTAGAGTACAGAGTAGTGATGCCTTGCTTCATTAATATAAGAGCTTGGTTAGACCACACCTGGACGATTGTGTGCAATGTTGGTCCCATTATCTGAGGAAAGATATTGTTGCTGTGGAAGCCATACATTGACAATTTAGAAGCTTGTTTCTGGGGTTAAAGGAATTTAGATAGGATAGCTGGAAAGAAGATGGTTTACCTGATTAGAAAGTCTAAATTGAGAAAGTAGAGTTTATAATTAAGGGGATTGCCGCTTAGGTCAGAGATTAGGTGAAATTATTTTACTCAGAGGATTGTGAAATTTGAAATTCTCTAATACAGAGGCCTGTGGAGGTTCAGTCTTTTGGTATAGTTAAATAGAGATAACAGATTCTGATTGTGAGTGATGTGTTGGAATGGAGTGAGTAAAAATGCATGATTGTATTGTATGGTGGGGCAAGCTCAATGGCCTATTCCTGTTTGTGTTCTTATTCAAGGTCAGTTAGTATGAGGGTATCTTTCTTGGGCACAAGGACCCTACCATCAAAGAGGCCCTTAAAACATCCTCAGGTGCCCTAAGAACAGGCAAGTTTTCTTGGCACTGGTAAAATAGTAGCAATACTCGGCAGGAAATGCGCACAATCTCACCTAGCGACCCCATGCCCTGCCTCCCTGCATCATGACCCATTCAGTGGTACGAATTACATATAATTAAACTAGAATGTAGAGTAATAGAACTCATTGCATACATGTCCAGAAATGGCAAGGCATGTATTGGTACAGTTTGTAGAATTAGAAGGTATACGTTTGTAATGATTCACTTTGTGAATAAATCCAAAACTGACTAAAAATTGACTCCTGTTTCACCAAATAAGAAGAATTTGTTTGCCAACAGTTGAAAGTCAGAAACTATAGAAAATGCTTTAAGACAGGGGCGGCACAATGGCTGAGTGTTTAGCACTGCTGCCTCACAGCACCAGGGTCCCAGGTTTGATTCCAGCCTCGGGTGACTGTCTATGTGGAGCTTGCACATTCGCCCAGTGAGTGCGTGGGTTTTCTCTGGGTGCTCCAGTTTCCTCCCACAGTCCAAAGATGTGCAGGTCAGGTGAATTGGCCATGCTAAATTATCTTCTGGATCAGTGGTGCTGGAAGAGCACAGCAATTCAGGCAGCATCCGAGGACAGGCAAAATCGACGTTTCGGGCAAAAGCCCTTCATCAGGAATAAAGGCAGAGAGCCTGAAGCGTGGAGAGATAAGCTAGAGGAGGGGGGGGG
>NC_057714.1:55770657-55832843 GCF_004010195.1 Chiloscyllium plagiosum
AGGAAGTGGGAGGATTCAAAGGCGAAATTGTTAAGGGTGAGGACCAGTTTGGCCAAACGAATGAGTGTGTCGGTGGAAGGGTACCGTTGGGGACGTCTGGAGAGGAAATAACGGATGGCTTGGAGGCCCTGGTCATGGCGGTTGGAGGTGTAGAGGGATTGGATATCCATGGTGAAGATGAGGCGTTGGGGGCCGGGGAAACGGGAGTCTTGGAGGAGGTGGAGGGCGTGGGTGGTGTCTCGAACATATGTGGGGAGTTTCTGGACTAGGGGGGATAGGACAGTGTCGAGGTAGGTAGAGATGAGTTCAGTGGGGCAGGAGCATGCTGAGACAATGGGTCGGCCAGGGTGGTCAGGCTTGTGGATCTTGGGAAGGAGGTAGAACTGGGCAGTGCGGGGTTCCCGGACTATGAGGTTGGAAGCTGTTATCCCATAGTGTTAGGTGCATTAGTCAGAGGGAAATAGGTCTGGGTGGGTTGCTCTGTGGAGGGTCGGTGTGGACTGGTTGGGCCGAAGGGCCTGTTTCCACACTGTAGGGAAACTAAAAAAAACTAAAATAGTAGATTTATAGTTCACATCGTTTTTTCGCAATTTGGCTGAAAGCAGATGTAACCTGTCAGCACGTGATTACCTGTGGTTCTTCTCCAGAGACTGCATTTAACAAACAATGGAAGAATGAATAGATATATATGTGGTTGCATTATTATCAGATAGAAAACATTGTCTGGCCTTAGCATTTCCATTTCCTAATAAAACGTCAAATCTTAAGGCAAGTATTGTGCATACTTGAGCAATAGTCAATTTTTAAAACTACTTTTTAAAGGTTAAATATATGGGATCGACTATTACAAAGATGCTACTTTTGAGGGGCTGAAATTCATTGCCGTCAAAATTCATACTGTATCATTAGCAGAAGTTCAAGTGATCGCTAAATGAATAAAGAAAACAAAACGAATTGTGGTTATTCTGAAAACCCAGAGTGGGACAGCCGGCAACTGACTCTCAAATGTTGATCTGTTATCTGTGAAACACAAGGTTCAACTTTTACATGAGATATGGAAAATTCCAGATTTTTTGGCCAAAAATAAAAGGGTCAACTTCCGCATGAGATCGATGATTACCCGAATATATACGGTAACTCAACTCCTAACATCCAAAACCTATCCCTATTTTCAAGGCATAGGGCCTGGATAACTGAAGCTCCATCACTCAAGAAACTCAACACCATCTCAGATAAAATATCCCACTTGATCCATCACCTTCACCATTCATTGCTTCTGCTATTGATACATAGTAACAGCCATGCATATTCTGTAATGGTTGCAATACAGCCACTCGCCAAGGCTCCTCTAACTTTATAAACCTATGACCTACACCACTTAGAGGGACAGGTATAGAACATAGTTGGGAACTTCAACTAGAAGCTTACCCCCAAAACACATACCATCCTGACTTAGAAACATGTCACTGTTCCTTCACTATTGTTGGGTCAAAATCCGAGAACTTCCTTCCTAACAGTTCTGAATGTACCTCCACAAAAGTGATTGTAGTGGTTTAAGAAGTGGATCACCTTCACCTTCTCAAGGGCAATTATAAATGGGTGATAAGTGCTGGCTTAGCAAGTGATATCAACATTCTGGGAAATAATTATGATATAATAAATAAGAAAAGAGTCATAAGCAAAGTATTTTATGAACGGTAAATGCATCAGTTGGATACTTGCGGAAGATTTAGCTCTTCAATGACGCTTTCTGGATGTAATTTACAAGATGATCTGTTGGAAGCCTACAAAGTATGGTTAGATTTTGATAGATTTTGACAGATGGACCATCAATCTATGGAGGAAAGCATCATGGACTTTAGCAGACTGTATGGCAGATTGCAGAAGTTCAATTTGGAAATTGTTCAGTGCTTGCATAAAATTACTGGATTCAGCTCAGGTGTCACATATGGACAGGCTCCTGGTCTTAACTGGAATTGGTTCTATTTTGGAACCGATCTCTGCTGTTTTAAAATTATTCCTATGAAAGCAGTCATTACCAGCTGTCTAAATGTGACATTCCACAACATTAGAAAGGATGTTGGATTTGACCACTATAGCATTTCAGATGATCCAGATACTAGACACAAATAAATACAAAGGAAAAAGAAATACAGACAGAAGGGGCTAGATTCTGGTCTTTGTGGAGAGCCTGTGTGTGTGGAAATCAGTGGATTAGCCTGTAAAATTCAATCGTGCTGAGAACATGGTACTTCCTATTGATGGGAACAGTCAAGTTTCACACGTTCACAACTCACAGAATCAGCCAGCCATTTCAAGTGTCATTCAAGTCGCTTTTTTATAACCAAAAAGAGTGCAAAACCTTAGAGAGCGTACCGGTAAGATCTTGGTACTATTTGGACCTGTTCAAATAGGCATTGGAATTGTCAATAGGCAAGAATTAATATTAAAAATACATAATCTCATTATCTATTACAGTTGATGACAGCTAAAGTACTGTTTATAATGTTGTGAGGTGGATCCATTTGAGAGATGAGAGTCGAGTGTGTGGTGCTGGAAAAGCACACAGGTCAGTCAGCCTGATCTGCTGTGCTTTTCCAGCACCACATTCTCGACTCTAATCTCCAGCATTGGCTGTCCTCACTTTTGCCCATATGAGAGGTGGTCAGGTACTATTTGGAACTGTTCAAAGTAATCTTTGGAAATGTCAATAGGTAAGAATTAATGTAAAAAGCACAATCTCATTAGTTTTCATCAGCAATTATAGATGAAACGTTGTATATAATGTTAGCAGCTCAACCAGATTGCAAGTTGATGACTGCACTGGTATAGGTGGTTCATGCAAAGAATTAGCTTCAGATAGCTGGATGGAGAGTCACTGGTAACAGATCTGTGGAAGGAACACTAAATTGCCTTCTCTGCTGGGTGATAATCATGTTGAGAGGATTACAAGTTGTTGTTTTTTTTTGGACATGTGCATACTTTATGCAGAGGGGTGTCATTGGTGAAAATTCAGAAAGCCATAAGGCATCATATAAGAACAGCCAAGTTTTATATACATATATAATGCCATAAAGTAGTGGAAAAGTACTGGTGAGGTAAAAGGGCGTAGTGGTAAGACAGAGGTTATCCAGCTGATGCCCAGAAGTGAGCTCCACAAACTGACAGAATGGCTGCCTTCTTCAACCTCTGCAGTCCACGCTCTGTAGGTAGACCCACAATGCCATTCAGAAGGGAATTGCAGAATTTTGACCCAGCACAATGAAGCAACAGTGATGTATTTCCAAGTCAGGATAGTGAGGTACTTGGAAGGAAACTTGCAGGTGAGGACGTTCCCACATATCTTGGGATGCTCATGTCCTTCAAGATGGAGGTGTTTGGGTTTTGAAAGGTGATGTCTATGGCTCTTTGGTGAATTTCTGCAGTACATCTTTTAGATAGTACACTCTGCTGCTACTGAGCATCAGTGGTGGGGGGAGTGGTTTATTGTGGATGTCATACTAAGCAAGCAGGCTGCTCTGTCCAGGATGGTGTCACGTTTATTTAGTATTGGAGCTGCATTCATCTGGACAAGTAGGGAGCATTCCATCACCCACCTGACCTTTGCCTTGTGGATGGTGGACAGACTTTCGGGAGTCAGGAGGTGAGTCTTTGTGTAAAACCAATTCAAATGAACAACTAAACTATGTAGCTTGCTGCTGTTTCTTTAGATGTGCATTACCTTTCTAAGATGACCAAGCATGATTACCTGGGAGAGGAATGACACTCTAAAGAGGATTACTGATTCAAAGTTGCTCTGGACCTATTCTCTGTTTCATGTCTGAGCCAATATATTTAAATGTGCTGAAGTCTGTCTGAGACTTCCACTTCAAACACGGTACCCAAATTCCATAAAACCATTCATGTATAAACTGCCAACATGAACATGCCTGAAAGTTAATCTTTTGATTCCAATAAAAATTAGCTACAAGTTACTTGGGATTACTTTGCATGTTGTTGAAGAGTCATCCAGTTAATCTTCAAACCCTGAGCAGCTTGATTGGTTCAGCGTTATAATTGCATATTTTCCATTTTTGCTGTCTGTATCATACCTGATACTTAAGAATACAATCCACATTCCTACAAATAATCTAACTGTTGATTTCTTGGAAAAACCCATCTGGTTCATTAATGTCCTTCAGTGAAGGAAATCTGGCATCCTAATCTGATCTTGACTATATATGACTCCACACCCACAGCAATTTGGTTGTCTCTGAAATTGAGTAGCAAACCACTCAGTTATATCAATGCTACCTAGCATTAACACAGTCACCAGAAAAGACAACTCCAGAAATAATCCTGTGGACCCTGCAAAGTCCTCTGGGCCCTGACAACATTCTGGCAATAGTACTGAAGATTTGTGTTTCAGATTACCCAGCTCTTCCAGTACAATTACAACACTGGCATCTTCCCAACAATGTGGAAAATTGCCCAGGTATATCTGTACATCAAAAGCAGGACAAATCCAATCCAGCCAATTACAGTCCCATCAGTCTACCCTTGGTCATTAGTAAAGTGACGAAAGGTGTCATCCACTGTGCTGTCAAGCAGCTCCAGCTCAGCAATAACCTGCTTAGTAACTCCCAGTCTGGGTTCCACCAGGGCCACTCAACTCCTGACCTTAGTTCAGCCTTGGATCAAGCACGGATGAAACAGCTGAATTCCAGAGGTGAGGTGAGAGTGACAGTCCATGATATCAAGACCACATTCAACAGAGTGTGGCATCAAGGAGGCCGAGCAAAATTGGAACCAATGGGAATCTGGGACAAACTCTCTGCTGTTTGGAGTCATACCTGGCACTTCAGGAGATTGTCATAGCTGTTAGAGATCAGGCATCTCAATTCCAGGACAAGACTGCAGGAGTTCCTCAGCCCAATTATCAGTTGCTTCATCAATGACCTTCCCTCCATCATAATGTCAGAAATGGTGATGTTTGTTAAAGACTGTGCAATGTTCAGCAGTATTTGCAACTCCTCAGCTACTGGAGTTGTCCATGTTAAAGTGCAACAAGATTTGGACAGCATCCAGGCTTGGGTTAAGATGTGCCAAGTAAGATTTGTGCCACACATGCCAGTCAATGACCATCTCCAATAAGAGACAACAATCACTCCTTGACATTCAATGGTATTACCATCACTGAATCCCCCACTATAAACATCTTTGGGGTTACCATTGACCAGAAACTCAAGTGGACTCTTCAATAAAAGAAGATCAGAGGCTAGGAATATTATGGAAGTCATTGACTAGATCAATGCTAGGTAGCATTGATATAACTGAGTGGTTTGCTACTCAATTTCAGAGACAACCAAATTGCTGTGGGTGTGGAGTCATATATAGTCAAGATCAGATTAGGATGCCAGATTTCCTTCACTGAAGGACATTAATGAACCAGATGGGTTTTTCCAAGAAATCAACAGTTAGATTATTTGTAGGAATGTGGATTGTATTCTTAAGTATCAGGTATGATACAGACAGCAAAAATGGAAAATATGCAATTATAACGCTGAACCAATCAAGCTGCTCAGGGTTTGAAGATTAACTGGATGACTCTTCAACAACATGCAAAGCAATCCCAAGCAACGTTTCTATCTGTGACTACCAAAGAGGGAAACAATGCAGACAGGAATCTATTGAAACTAAAAAAACGTGTTTATATCCTGAATGATACCTTGAGGATGTGGTATCATGAGATCAGTATTGCTGAATGAAGTTGTATGCAGCTAATTGTAGATTCCACAATTTTTTATTGGAATCAAAAGATTAACTTTCAGGCATGTTCATGTTGACAGTTTGTACGTGAATGGTTTTATGGAATTTGGGTACCATGTTTGAAGTGGAAGTCTCAGACAGACTTCAGCACATTTAAATATATTGGCTTAGGCATGAAACAGAGAATAGGTCCAGAGCAACTTTGAATCAATAATCCTCTTTAGAGTGTCATTCCTCTCCCAGGTAATCATGCTTGGTCATCTTAGAAAGGTAATGCACATCTAAAGAAACAGCAGCAAGCTACAAAGTTTAGTTGTTCACTTGAATTGGTTTTACACAAAGACTAATCCAATACCAGTTTGATGCATTGGAACTGTGCACAATGCTGAAGCTCCCTAAAGCTCAGGATGTTTTCAGGGTAAATAATACATTTTCAAACAAAATGGACAAATATGTACTCGAGTTTTCATCCTCATGTGACTGAAAGAACTTAATGCTTCTCATGCCTTTGTTAATGTCAACTAGCTTTGTATTTTTAATGGCTTATACATTGCCATTAAACATGGGAAGCTAAAAAAATAAAAACAGTTGTTGATTGGACTTTATCTGTCGAGAGGGTCCATGTAAGGGAATAGATATGGGCTTCTATTTATCAGATATTTTAAGGAATATTCTATATAAAAGATTGATATGGAAAACAGATTGTCCATTGAAAGTGGCAGACAATTGTTCTTCATGGGATAAAAAGCATTCAATAAAAAGTGCAAGTGGGAAAAGAATGAGGATTGTTTTGCTCGTGTGGATTGATGAAAATCATTAATCAACTGATTGTATTACAAACAGGGAATGCTGGATCAAAAGATCACTGGAGCTCCTGAAAGGAGTGAAATTTAGTTTGTAATGTTTTATGAAGAATCTGGACGATATTTTTTTCTTAGATTTGTTTTGTAATGTTTGAGCATAATATTTATGGAGACAAAAGTGAGGATACTTACCTGCGACAGTGTCATTTTAAATGAATGCGAAAGGAATTTTGCTCAAACAGAATGGAGTAAGGACTGTCAGGTGAAAAAAGTGAATGAGTCATGGGAGATAAGTATTTCCGGTACAGAGTAAGCTCATTTCTATGAAACAAAAAGGAAGAGTATCTGAAATTAGAGAAAAAAAACATTGTAAGTACTGGAAATCTGAAACAAAAACACACCCTTTTTGGAGAAATTCAGCAGGTCTGGCAGCATCTGTGGAGACAAAGCAGAGTTAACATTGAGTCCAGTGCCTCTTCTTCAGAACTAATAGTTCAGAAAATTAAAGATCCCTGATTAACTAGATATAGAAGATTGAAGAAAAACAAAAATTGGAAGCTTATGCTAAATACTAGACTCACAATACTGTAAAGAATCAAATTGAGGTCAGAAAGTGAAGAGAAATGAAAAAAGGCAGTAAGATGGCCAGATGTAGTCTTTAAGAAAGTATATGCACGTTACATAAAAAGATCACAAGATATAGGAGTAGAATTAGGCATTTCAGCCTACTGAGTCTCCTCCGCTATTGGATCATGGCTGATGTGTTTCTCAACCGCATTCTCCTAAGTTCTCTCCGTGACCTTTGATGCCCGAACTAATCAAGAATCTCGGTCTTAAATACACGCAATGACTTGGCCTCCACTGTCTTCTGTGGCAATAAGTCCCACAGCTTCACCACCCTCTGGCTGAAGAAATTTCTCAACTTAGTTCTATCAGATCATCTCTTCACTCTGAGGCTGCGTCCTTAGGTCCTAGTCTCTCCAATGAGTGGAAACATCTTCTCCATATCCAATCCATCCTAGGCCTCTCAGTATTCCATAAATTTCAAGGAGATCCCCCTCTCATTCTTTTCAACTCCATCAAGTTCAGACCCAGACTCCTCAACCACTCCTTAAATAACAAGACCTTCAGCCCCATGATCATTCTTACGAACCTCCTCCAGACTCCCTCCAATGCCAGTACATCCTTCATTAGATACAGGGCCCAAAACTGTTCACAATATTCCAAATGAAGTCCGAATTCAGCCTTCTGCAGCCTCAGCAGTACATCCCTGTTCTTCTAATCTAGCCCTCTCAAAATGAATGCCTTCCTAACAGCCAACTGAAACTGCATGCTAACATTAAGAGAATTCTGAATGAGAACTCTTAAATACCTTTGTGCTTCACATTTCTGAAGCCTTTCCCCACTTAGAAAATAATCTACACTTTTATTCTTCCTATCAAAGTGCATAATTTCACACTTTCCCATAATGCATTCTATCGGTCATATCTTTGCCCACTCTCCTAGCTTCTCCTCTTTCTTTTGCAGCGTTCCCACATTCTCACCATTACTTGTTCCTCTATCTAACTTTGCACCACCAATGCCTTCAGTTCCTTTGTCCAAATCATTAATGTAAAATGTGAATAGTTCTTGTCCCAACACTGAGCCCTATGAAAATCCACAAGTTCATGACTGCTGTACTGAAAAAGACCCTTTTAACCCAATCGACCTTCTGCCAGTCAGCCAATCCTCTATCCATGCCAGTACCGTGCCTCTAACACCATAAGCTCCTATCTTGTTTAGCAACATCCCGCATGGTACCTTGTCAAAAGACTTCTGAAAATCTAAATAGATTACGTCCAAAACCTCTCCTTTGTTTAACTTGCTGTTAGAATTCTCAAAGAATTCAAAACAGGTATATCAAGCATAATCTCCCATTGACAAAGCTGTGCTGACTCAGCCCTGTTTTACCATGAACTTCCAAGTCCTCTGCAATCTCATTCTTAATAATGGACTCTTAAAATCTTACCAACGACCAGGTCAGGCTACTGACCAATAATTTCCCATCTCCTTCCTCCCTCCCTTCATAAACATGGTGTTACATCAGCCATTTTCCAGACCTCTGCACACTCCCTGACTCCAGTGATTCCTGAAAGATCACCACCAATCTCCTCAGCTATCTCCTTCAGAACTCTGGGATATAGTCCATCTGACCCATGTGATTTATCCACCTTTAAACATTTCAGCTTCTCCAACATCATCTCCTTAGTGATGGTCACTACAGTTACCTTCCCCCCTGACCCCCTTGAAGTTCTGGTATGTTGTTCTTCCACTCTGATGACTGATGCAATTTACCTATTCAGTTCCTCTATTGTTTCTTCCTTCCCCATTACATCTTCTCTAGCCTTATTTCCCCAGCAGTCCAATGCCCACTTTGTCTCTCTTTTACATTTATAATATCTAAAAAGACTCTTGAAATCTTCTTTTAGATTACTAGCTGGGTTCCTCATGTTTAATATTTCCCCCCTTATTGCCTTTTAGTTGTCCTCTGCTGGTTTTCAAAGGATTCCCAAACCTCTAGATTCCCATTAATCTTCACCACATTGATGTTTTCTTTTGCTTTTATGCTGTCCCTGGTTTCCTTGTCAGCCATGGTTGCCTCATCCTCCCTTCTATCTTGAGATAAATTGCAGCTGTGCCTCCTGAATCACCCTCAGGAAATCCCCTTCCTATCAACTCTGGCCAGCTCCTCCCTCATGTCTTTGCTGTTACCTTTACTCAGCTACAATAACGTTACATCTGATTCCAGTTTTTCACTCTCAAACTGCAGGGTGACAGGGAGATATCAATCATATTATGGCCACTGCCCCCAGTGGTTCCTTCACCTGAAACTCCCTAAGCAAGTCTGCATTACTATACATCATCACATCCGTGGATTGTTCCTTAATGGCTCTACCACAAGCTGCTCCAAAAAGAAACACTTCATAGACTTTCCATGAATTCCTTTTCTTGGCATACACTGCTAACCTGATTTTCCCAGTCCGCCTGCACATCGAAATCCCCATGATCATCGTAATCATGCATTTTGTATCTCCTGATTTATTTTCGGTCCCCCATTCTGACTACTGCTAGGAGGCCTGAACATAATTCCCATCAGGGTCTGTTTTCCTTTGCAGAGCCTCATTTCTTTCTTCATAGATTCTATACCTTTTATCTCTACATTGCTGCTCCCTGCTTATTTAATTTCAGTTCTTACAAACAGGGGAACCACATTCCCTCTAGAAAAGAATACAGATGTCAATTATAAATGATAAAAAGTAAAATTATCAAAGAAAAGGTGGAGTTATTTAGGGACTGAATTGAAAATCTCTTTCATAGGTAGACATCTTAGCTGAAGGACAAAATGAGAAGTTTGCATTTGTTTTCATATACAAAGAGAATTCCAATATTCCAGGAAAAGAGAGAGTAGAAAATTGGGTGGCACTAAAATCAGTAGAGCAATTGGCAATACTCAGATTTGGAAAGTCACAACATCCAGTTTCGATGCAACTAATGCAGAATCACGTCATAATCTTTCAATTCTCCTTACAAACCTTAGTGATACCAGAGGATTGCAAATGTTACAGACATGTTAAAAAAGAGAATGATGAACTTGGCAATTGCAGGTCAGTCAGCTGAACACTGCTGCTGGAGAACATACATGATGCAATTAATTATCACTTGAAAAAATATTGGTTAACAACTGAGAACCTGCGTAATTTGATGAAAGCAAATTTTGTCTGAGGAACTTGAATTTGAATTTATTTGATGAAGGTCAGGGTTGAAAATTCGGGTTAAACCAATATTTAATAAAATGCCACATTATAGATTTGTAAGCAAAACTGAACCACCACTAGCCAGTAACACTGTTGCTGTGACATTGGTTAAGGAACAGAAAGCTGTCAATAGTAGGGAATGGTTGCTTTTTTTAGACTAGGATAAACTATATAGCAGATTTCCCCAGCAGTTGGTAATGGAACCATTGCTTATTTTGTTATTTTTTAATGACTTGGACTTGGATATTCACAGATGAGATGAAACTCAGTAATGCAGTAAACCGGATGATAGAAGCAGACTTGAAGAGGACAAAGACTCATGAAAATCATCAGATATATGACAAATTACACTTAATACAGAGAAGTCTGAACTGTATATTTTTAAAGAAGTTGGAGAAGCAATATAAACTGGTAAATTTTTTATGGGATTACTAAAAAGAAAGCTCAAAGTACATATACAGAGGAACATCGATTATCCGAATATCGGATTATCCGAAGAAGATTTGAAGATCCCACAAAAACGTTTCAAAGAGGTAAGTGTATTCAATTTACCTTTACTGGAGATGTGAAAATGCTGGCAAAAACAAAGAAACACAAGCAACTCAAGCATCAGCAACTGGATATTTTTTAGGAAAGAATTGTTACACAGCCCTTTGCAAAACTAAGTGTTTTACAGTATTCCTGGCACTTTACCAGGCCGTTCATTTAAAAAAAAGTCAAGAATGTAAATGCATGGGTGAGGCGGGGCTTCCGGCTTTCTATCGCGAGACGGAGTTCCTGGAAACTGATACTGTCAACGGTCTTGCGATCGTAAAAGCTGTTCGGGACCTTGTTTAATGCTGGGATTTCATGGTAAGGGTTTAGTTCTTCTCATTTTAAACATGCAGACACTTAAGATTAGTTTGTTAAAATGGCAGACTCATGAAAAGTATATATTTAAACAAACTCTCTGATAGAGCACAGCATTAGATCAGTATGGTTTCCCCATTTAAGTTAAAATCGATTATCCAAATAATCAATTATCCAAATGAAATAGTACCCGCCCATCTCGGTCAGATAATCGAGGTTCCTCTGTAATTGGATTAATTGCTCTGAATAACTGATAAAATAGCTGGCGATCTCTCCTAGTGTTCAGATGGGGCTGATGACTTCACGTGGCCATGTCTGGCTTCAGGATTACATGTGCTGCCAACGTCACCATGTTTCATGTGCAGTGATGTCAGCACCTTCCCGTAGGCAGGCTATCCTCACCTTTATTTCATTTTAATTTATTTGTAAAAGTAACCATGAATGTTTGTACAGACTTGGCCATCTCCTGTCGCACTCCCTCCTGGCTTCTCATGTTGATTCAGTCTGGCATAGGTCTCCAGTGACAGTTGGTCCTTCATGACACCTATCCTATTCCCTTTATATACTTGTTCTTGTCCTTGCTGGATAGTTAAAATATTTATCTAAGTCACTCTAGAGCCTCAGTAAATCACACCTGCTGTGTTGCTTTCTATTCCTTTGGAGTTAATCTTCCAAATGTTAGCAGAAATTAATCTCCAGAACACTACCCAAATAACTTGGCAAAAAGAAATCTTAGGGGCAGTAAAACTGCCATTATCCTATTTCATTTCACAAATCTTTCTCTTATTGCAATCACTATAAAAACTTTTGCGGTTTCCAAAATTGGTGTTCCTTTGTGCATGCATGAATTCTGCCATGTGGAAATGGTGTCTGAGCTATTCATAGCTAGATTTTAAAGTATTTGAAGGAGGCAGGACAAACTGATAACACTTAAAAATAAACATAAGACTCCTGGCTTTAGAAATAGAGACAGAGGTGTTGATGTCAACCTCCTGACTGTCTCCCCCATTCCCCTGCAAAACAGCCATCCTTCCAATCCTCTAGCTGGAGTATAACATCCAGTTCTGAGCACTATTTTAGCTGTGATGCCAACAGCTAAATGATGAGATGATTTACCATGTCCCTGGGATGGGAGAACTTGCATTGTGTCTAGTGACAAGAGAAGATTTGAGTTACAAATTCAAAATTATGAAGGAGTTTGGTTGAACAAAAGGAAGAATTTGTTTCTATTGGCAGAAGCTCTGGAAAGAATATGAATTTAAGGTAAGTGACAAAAAGAACCAGACAGAAGAGCAGTAGAACTTGTTTTTGCATTATGAGTTATGTTCTGGAATCTACTGCCTGAAAGGGAATCAGAAGTGACAACATTTTTTTGAGAAAAAACATTACTGATGTAATAGTCGAGGGAATAAAATTGCTATTAGAGCAAGAAAGTCATACTAATTACACAGCTCTTTCAAAGAGGTCAGCACACACATTTTGGACCTTATATTGATGCTTTTTCCATATCAGAATTGAGGCAAGTAGGTTTTAAGATGAAACCTGTTTCTACAATTCTCGCCCTCTTCCCCATGACTAGCAATTTTTAACAATGCTAGATTAGGGCCTATGATCCTGCACATAGCATTTCCAACCTTGCCACGTCCTTTGTTTAAATAGGCAACTGGGAGCAGGGAAAAAACCTTACTCAGAAAGCAATTAGTTAGGGTCGGGAACACACTGTTTGGGAGGGTGGTGGAGGCATGTTCAACTGAGGCAGTCAAGAGGGCAATTGATGATTATTTTAGTCATAATAATGTATAGGATTATAGGGAAAAGGTACATTATTGGCACTCAGTCAAAATGCAAAAAAAAAAGGTGCAGGCACTAAGTTGCCAAAGGCCTCCTTTTACACCATAACCAGTCCATGATTCTGTGATGTTAAAACTCCAACAATTTTGATGGAGGTATGCCAGTTTGTGAATGAGATAAGGTTATATGCAGCTCAGAGGAGTTATGCACCATGGATGAGCCAGAGTTCAGACTTGAGAACCTGTAGACTTTCAGGTTGATATGTCATATCAACTTGATATGGAGTAAAGTCAATAGGATTTTAATGCAGCAATTGATAATAAGATTTTCTATTTAAAGGGTAAGAAACCATTACAATGATCAGCATTGTGAAAGAAAGTGTTCAGATGTATTAGAGCAGATTATCAAATGGATTAAATATATAGTGAACATAGTGAAATCCAGATTTGACTGTGACAATGGTTCGTTCTGATTTAATCCTTTCTTTTAGATTAGGAGTCTAGATATCTGCTTTGCTGATTTTAAGCTTGAATAGATGCCTTAGAACTTTGAGGTACTGCTTCTAAATGTTAAACAAATAGCTGAGCTCCTTTTATTTATTCAAACGTTTCAACGTTTTCAACTTTGATGGCTTTGTTTACATAAAAGTGCAAAGGAATCGTAAAATGCTTAAGCTAAGCTCCAAACCAATGGACTTCAGCAGGGCTTCTTGAAACTGTTGTCAAGAGAATTACAATTTTTTTTACCCTGATCACTTTTTAACCATTTAATTTGTTCTGTAATGGCTTTGAATGGCTTTCCATTTATCTGAACAATTTTATGACCATTTATAGGACTATGGAATTTTGAAGTGTTTTTTTGAATGACAGTTTAATCAAAATCTCAATTTTATTTCAATGTTGTTATGCCACTCGAGTTCTGTATAGTGTGGATATGTGGTGAGTGAGCATGGGGAGTACTGAAGGATGTGAGGGGCTATGGAGGGAGCATATGGTATAGGATTGGTAAGTGGCTATGAGATCATGGTGATATGCAAAAGTAATGGAAAGGTGAAGATTTTGCTGCCTCACACTTCATCTCCTAAACATAGCTCATGTCCCAGGGAACCAAGGCAGCCCTTTTAACCAGGACAACTCAGAATCTGCTCACCTCTGGTTCTGCCTTGGGTGCGCTTCCAAAAGTGGTAGCTCCAATTCCAACCTGACCACACTACGTTATGACAAAAATAAGTGTGGCGGTCACTGAAAGTAGGAGGTAGAATCACAACATTCAGAAATAACCTGACTCGTGATTCAACCTTGAAGATTAAACTCTGGGTTTTTGATTAAATAGCCTCTTTTCAAACTATATGATTTACGATTCTAACTGGTGAGGAGTGAGCAATACAGATCAGAATAGGAGCAGTATGAGGTAGGACTAAGAAAGGTCAGAATAGACCCTAATGGTAATTGAGCAACAAGGAAACACACACAGATGTTACAGCACAGAGAAAGGTCCTTTGGTACAGTAGGTCATATTAGCAAATAGTCTACTCATATTTATCCCTCCCAGCATTTCCTATATCCCTTGCCCCTTTCCCCTCATCCACCTGCCCAATCTATGTTTGAATGTTGACATGACTTCTACCTCAATCATTAACTCTGGGAAGTGAATTTGATAGATTTTTGCATGAAATAAGTTATTCAGTCTTTTAAATCTCAGAGTCATACAGTCAGATCTGTACAGTGTGGAACAGTCCCTTCGGTCCGACTCATCCAGTCCAGACCTATTTGTCAGCATTTGGCCATATCCCTCTAAACCCTTCTTATTCACATACACATCCAGATGTTTTTAAATGTTACAATTGTACTAGTCTCCACCACTTCCACTGGCAGCTCATTCCATGCACGCACCACCCTCTGCATGAAAATTTTGCCCCTTAGGTCCCTTTCAAATCCTTTTCCTCTCACCCTAAATCCATGCCTTCTAGTTCTGGACTCCCCAACCCAGGGAAAAGACATGGTCTATTTACACTATCCATGCTCATGATTTTATAAACCCTCTATAAAGGTCACCCCTCAGCCTCTGATGTTCCAGGGAAAACAGCCCCAGCCTGTTCAGCCTCTTCCTATAGCTCAAACCCTCCAAACCCAGCAACATCCTTGTAAATCTTTTCTGAATCCTTCCAAGTTTCACAACATCCTTCCTAAAGCAGGGAGACCAGAATTGCACTTAATCTTACTTTCAATCTTCTAACCTTCAGGCCCGTAATTGCTGATCCTTAGTGGATCTAAAGTAGTCTGCTTCATTCTACCTTGTCTCACCCTTTCATAATTACAAATGTTTCTATTTTGTTATATCATGATCTATGATGACTGGATGAAAAAGAAATTCAAATTCTTGGGAAACAGTAAGTTAACATGAATGGGATGATTACTACTGCATTTCAGCTTCTTCAGCATGATACCATGCACTCCCACATCAAAATGGTTAACACCAAGTTAGATGAAGGGTCACTTCAGCAGCAGACTAAGATACAGATGGTAAAATGCTCCTCTCCATGTAAATCTATCAATATCAATAGGAGGTTTTGTGGTTATAGTGGTATCTTTAGACCAAAAACTCCAGGTTTGTCCCCTGCTAGGACTTGTTGGCTGTAGAAGGTATAGCATGGTCAAACAGCTTGATTGTCAGACTGTAACGTGATATGTAAATCATTCAAATATGATTCATAGCAGGAAGGCAGAAAAGGAGAGTCTTTAGGTCAGCCATTTTGCAGAAGACAATGGCAAACCTCTACAGTACTTCAACCATAAGTATGAGACAATCTGATGGACATCCATGGCCTAATCCTCACAAATGAGGACAGAGGAAAAGACAGGCAAACCATGAGACTAATAATTTATGACAGTTCTGTACCATTATAACAACATCTCATAACATAAATTTTATCAGCTTCAGTATGAGTATTTCCAAGGGTTTAGGTCATCGTAACAATCTACTTCATCACTTTGTCATTAACGTGGTTACTTAATTAATCTTCTAATGTGAGCTTAGTGAGTCTTATTTCCCTATTGGCAAACGTTTCAACTGGACCAGGCCGAGACCTTATTCAAAGCTGAAAATGTGTTGCTGGAAAAGCGCAGCAGGTCAGGCAGCATCCAAGAAGCAGGAGAATCGACGTTTCGGGCATGAGCCCTTCTTCAGGAAGCATCTCATTCCTGAAGAAGGGCTCATTCCTGCTGCGCTTTTCCAGCAACACATTTTCAGCTCTGACTCCAGCATCTGCAGTCCTCACTTTCTCCGAGACCTTATTCAAGGTCATTTTGTCATTAATAATGTAATTTGACTGCTAAATCAGACTAATCACTTGTGCAAAAAAAAATCTGAATCACTCAGCTCATGTCAAGAAGAGCATAATCACTTTTGTCAAACGCAACTTTGGCAAGCTATATATTCTTCTTGTAGTCTTCTTGTACTATAGTTAAAGATCTGATATTGTACTAACAAAATAACAAATTGTATTACTTTAGAAGTTTTGTTATTCATTCATATCTATGAAGCCATTATCAACCTTTGAGAACTTCTAATAAACATGATTAGTTATGAGTTTAGATATAAGTACTTGTATATTTTAGCTACCTTCAAAAATTATGACTGAGGTTGAAACAAGATAATATTCTTTTTTGAAGTTGAATTACTTACGTGATTGTGTCAATCATATCTAATCCCATTTCAACACAGCAATGAGCGTGGTCAGTTTTTGGCTGAGTAAGACCTGATACACAATAATAGCAATCCCCAAGTATTTTAATCCTTCGACAGTGGTTCTCCTGTCACAGAAAGAAGGAAAACAAAATGTGGAACATTTAATATTTAAGAAAGCAAACCATAACCCTCTTAAATTCTATAATGCACATTCTTCTAACAGTATTTACTGAATTTCCAAATGAAGGCATACTAATCAAATTGATTGAATTAAATCTAATTGCAATTCAAATTACAAAAGTTGTGAAGATATTCCACTTTAGAGTAAACTGTTTAATATTGTATTACAAATAAACGTTTTAAAATAATGACTGACTTACAGGAAATTTCTAATTCTTATGATATTGAGGTGAACCAATAACTTTTTAAAAGAAATTCAAGCTCCCATTTATGAAGTGAATTAACTTGCACCGTGCAGGATTTCACATACTTTATTCACAAAAGTTAAATAAAGTAAGTACAGCTAACTTAACAATACAGCATTTTAAAATATTCGTTAAACCCAAAAATCATAACACAGCATTTCCCATTTGAGTTTTGCTTCCAACCAAGAGTTCTCCTGTATCAGGACCTTGAGGGTTACAAAATCTTGGGACAATACCAAAATATTCCAACATCATTTTGATTCATTTCATTAGTTCTACTACACTGAGATTTCTTGGGGTCCTTCCACAAGTATTCATCTTGACAACTCTCCAACTCTTCATCAGCACTACACAATTGTGGACTCCTGAGTTCAAAGAGACTCAATACAAAAATATCCTTGATAGCTCTTTGCTTCTGGTCCAAAGCTCCCTACAGGTTTTGGAAAATTCTTTCATTGTTCCTGTTTCCTGTTTTTCCAGCTTCAGATATAAACTGGTTGCGAAAAAGTTGCTCACAAACCAGCTCATGGTTTCTGTGAGAAAAGACACTGACAAACCCTAAACAGAATTTTACATCTCTCTAACCTATTTTCATAGCAGTTTGTCATACCTGGCATGTAAAAATATGAAACAATTGCTTCCAACTATAAACCGGTTTCTGGAAAAGAAAACTAATAGATACTCTGGGATTATCCCTTGTTTCCCATTGTTTTTAAGCTTTCCTTTTGATGTGAGAGCCATTAAAATAATTTAAACCTTTTATGAAGGCAACTGTTGTTTCTACTATGAAGCGCAGAAAAATACCATCAATTGTATGTGGTTTACCCACTTCCAATTTTGACTATATTAAATAAACATTAAATAAACTCCCTTTGATTGTCATTTCTCAAGTCTTTGTGGGGTTTTTTTTTGGCCAGCTTCACTTCATGAGTTTTCATTTATCTTGCACAATAAAAAGTTCCCAAACCAAAAGCTAGACTCCAAAAAATATTTGAATTGTGAAATTATACATTTTCAAAGCACCATAAGAATCATTTGGAAATCAAAGTGAGAATTTTCACCTTGGCAGAAACCGACAGCTATTCTACAAACAATATTTAACAAAATTTGTCCTGGCTCTCCTGTTTTCATTGTGGAATCCACATTGGAATGGCCAGAAATGCTATGCTCCAATAACATAGCAAACCTGAATCTCATGGACACAGTCATATTTGAAACTCCCACAGTTGTTAAGGTGCGAATCGAGAGAAAGGCATTTTGGGTAATACACGCTTGGTCATAGTTGTACTCTTAATGCCACTTCTACTGAAATATGGCAGGGGATAGTGTAAACTCCCAGAAACATTTTCTGATTCAATCTTCCACAGTTACAGCAGGGTGACAATGTACTTGCAACATATGAAAATCTAGTTATACATTTCAGGGAAATAGGAGTCTTGGACATAGCCCAGATATGTTGCACCAAGTTTTCTCATGTCAAATTAGATTCAATAATATCCCAATAACATTAACATGTAGTTAAACTTTAAAAGGGCAGAAATCAGCAGTAACAAGTGAATCCTTAAACCCATGACCTTGGCCAATTTTCCAATGGCCATGCAAGCAAATTCTGACAGAGAACAGCAGGCAACTAGCAGAAAGATATTTAATTGGGAAAGCGATCTGAGTGGTTTCTGTGATCTTCCCACTCCTGTCAGAAGTGCAAACATGACTTGCTCACAAGGAGTGAGTAGCCAACTTGTTTTAATTCTTTCATGGGATGTTGGCCTCACTGATAAGAACACAAATTTATTGCACATCCCTGTTTGCTCTGAGAAAATGGAGGTGAGCTGCCTCCTTGAATTGTAGTCCACGTGCTCTGGGTACATCCATGTTGTTAAGGAGGGACTTGTGAGTTTCTGACCCGGTAACAATGAAGGAACAGTGATATATTTCCAAGGCAGGATATTGAGTGGCTCGAAAAGGAACTTGCAGGTGGTAGTGTTCTTTTGTATTTGCTGCCTTTGTCCATTTAGATAGAAGTGGTCATGGATTCAGAAGATGCTGTGTAAGGATCTTTGGCAAATTTCTGCAGTGTATCTTGTAGATAGTACACACGGTTATTCTTGAATGTTGGTAGTGGAATGAGTGGATATTTGCCAATCAATCAAATTACTTTGTCCTGGATGGTGTCAAGCTTAAGAGTGTTATCAGAACTGCACTCATCCAGGCAAGTGGGAATTATTCCACCACATTCCTAACTGAGGCCTTGAAGATTGTGGACAAATTTTGATGTACCCATACATCTGCTGCCTTTGTTCTTCTCTCGGAAAGGCTTGTGGTTTTCAAAAAGGGCAGTCAGAGGAAGCTTGATCTTTTAAGGATCCTCCCCCATATCAACTGGCAAGACCTGCTGTCATACCCGAAACCTAGCCAGTTCAAAGAAAAAGCTTTGCGGTTCAAAAGATGAGGGAACAATAATTACAGCTCCTCTCCCCACCATACACCCCCACCTCACCTAATCCCATTTGACTGCCTTTGCAAAAGGATATCCATAACTCTGGCTGCTGCTGACACATCAGAAGGTGTTTTCCATTCTACAATGTTGGTCTGGCAGCTGCAGTCTTTTGTTTTTGAAACCTTTCCAAATTCCACATTGAGGGTCCTGAATTGCCCACACTTGCTTCAGCATGCTGCCTTCTCTTGTAATCAGAACGATTTTTTTTATAGCGCATCGAGCACCAGCAGTCCACCTGCCAACCAAACTTAGACAGTGAACATGCCCATTGGCTGCTGATTGCCTTGGAAAATCATATTGCGTGACCATTACTGACAGGTAGTATGGGATCTAAATTTAATCCTGGCACTGAGGTCCTGATTCTATAACATAACTCCTGTGCCAAATATTTCTCAAAAATTAAAGTGGCAACTAATTTATCTGATAATGGATTATTTAAGAAGCTGCATTCAAGAACGTGTTTCCATTTTTCAAAAAACTTGCATTTATTCCTTAAAAATGCATGAAAATAGTTAAACAAAATATGAAGCAGATCTCAATGAAAACAACCTTCCTAAAACGTGTCAAAATGACTGTATCCTGCGACATCTGAAAATTTCTCTGCAATATGCAGACCAAGTGTGACTGACGAGTACACTCAAGTGAGAGTTTGGGTTCCTGCCAATTCAGTCGTAGAGATTTGCTCAAATAAATAACTGCAGACAAACATGGAGACATTCCGAGTGCTTGCCCGCAAGTGTTCAACCTCCCACTGTGATAGCATTTGGTTCTGATATTGTATCAGCATTTATCAGTGAAACACCCAAACGGAAATTTAGTCCTGACTATAGAGAGTCCTATCCACAAGTGTATTATTATAGTCTCAGGCTGGTACGTGAAAATGTATAGTCAAGGTCTGGATTCTCTCTTTCAATTCTGTGTCCATGTTGTTTTCATAGAATCCCTCCAGTGCAGATTGAGGCCATATGTGCTCCATCCAGTCTGCACCAACCCTCTGAACATCATTCCCATCCATATGACTAATCCATCTCACCTGTACATCCCTGGACAGAACATGGCAACTTATCATGGTGAATCCACAAACCTGCACATCTTTGCACTGTGGCAACAAAGCAGAACATGCAGCAGAAACCCATGTAGACATGAGGAAATCATGTAAACTCCACACACACACAGTGTCACCCA
Source organism: Chiloscyllium plagiosum (assembly GCF_004010195.1). Classification (NCBI taxonomy): domain Eukaryota; kingdom Metazoa; phylum Chordata; class Chondrichthyes; order Orectolobiformes; family Hemiscylliidae; genus Chiloscyllium; species Chiloscyllium plagiosum. The sequence goes on from NC_057714.1 coordinate 55,791,437, forward strand.
AGGCTGGGACCATACATTGGTCCCTGGCACTATGAGGCAGCAACACTAACCACTCTACTATTGTGTCACCCAATGCAATGCTTGTAGTTAAATAATTCATAGAGATGGACAGCATGGTAACAGACACTTCAGTCCAACACGTCCATGCTGACCAGATATTCCAACCTAATCTGCTCCCATTTGCCAGCACTTGGCCCACAACCCTCTAAATCCTTCCTATTCATATACCCATCCAGATGCCTTTTCAATATTGCAATTCTACCAGCCTCCAACACTTCTTCTGGCAGCTCATTCCATACATGCACCATCCTCTGAAAAAGTTGCCCCTTATGTCCCTTTTACATCTTTCCCTTCTCACCCTAAATCTGTGCCCTCTAGTTCTGGACTTACCCACCCGACGGAAAAGACGTTCTCTATATATCCTATCCATGCTCATGATTTTATAGACCTCTATAAGGTCACCCCTTAGCCTTCAACACGCCAGGGAAAACAGCCCCAGCCAATTCCCGACACCTTTCCCTATACTCAAATTCTCCAACCCTGGCGACATCCTTGTAAATATTTTCTGAACCATTTCAAGTTTCACAAAATCCTTCTGATAGGAAGGAGACCAGAATTGCACACAATATTCCAAAAGTGGCCAAACCAATGTTCTGTACAGCCGCAACATGACCTCCCAACTCCTGTACTCAATACTCTGACCAATAAAAGAAAGCATACCAAACACCTTCTTCACTATCCTATCTACCTGGGACTCTACTTTGAACTATTAACCTGCTCTCAAAAGTCTCTTTGTTCAGCAACACTCCCAAGGACCTTACCAATATCCTGATCTGATTTGTTTTTCCAAAATGCAGCACCTCACGTTTACCTAAATTAAATTCCATCTGTCACTCCTCAGCTCATTGACCCATCTGATCAAGATCCCATTGTAATCTGAGGTCACCTTCTTCGCTGTCCACTGCACCTCCAATTATGGTGCAAACTTACCAACGATACCTCTCATGTTCATATCCAAATCATTTATATAAATGACCAAATGTAGTGGACCCAGTAATGATCCTTGTGGCACTCCACTGGTCACAGGCTTCCAGTCTGAAAAGCAACACTTCACCACCACCCTCTGTCTTCTACTTTCAACCCACTTCTGTATCCAAATGGCTAGTTCTCCTTGTATTCCATGAGATCTAACTTTGCTAACTCGTTGCCCGTGGGGAGCCTTGTTGAACGCCTTACTGAAAGATCACATCCACTGCTCTGCCCTTATCAATCCTCTTTGTTACTTCTTCAAAAACTTCAGTCAAGTTTGTGAGGCATGATATCTCAAGCACAAAGCCATGTTGACTATCCCTAATCAGGCCTTGCCTTTTCAAATACATGTAAATCCTGTCCCTCAGGATTCTCTCCAATAACTTGCCCACTGCTGACGTCAGGCTCACCCAGTCTATAGTTCCCTGGCTTGTCCTTACCACCTTTCTTAAATAGTTGCACCATGTTAGCCAACCTCCAGTCATCCTGCATCGCATCTGTGACTATTGATGATACAAACATCTCAGCAAGGGATCCAGCAATCACTTCCCTAGCTTCCCACAGAGTTCTAGGGTACATCTGATCAGGTCCTGGGGATTTATCCACCTTTGTACATTTCAGGACATCCAGCATCCCCTCCTCTGTGACATGGATATTTTTCAAGGTGTCACCATCTATTTCCCTAAATTCTACATCTTCCATATCCTTCTCCACAGTAAAAACTGATGCAAAATATTTGTTCAGTATTTCCCCCATCTCCTGCAGCTCCGCACGAAGGCTGCCTTGCTAATCTTTGAGGGGCCCTATTCTATCCCTATTTACTCTTTGTCCTTTATGTATTTGTGAAAACCCTTTGGATTCCCCTTAACCCTATTGGCCAAAGCAAAGCAATCTCATGTCTCCCTCTTACCCTCTTGATCTCCCTCTTAAGTGTACTCCTACTGCCTCTATACGCCCAAGGATTCACTCAATCATCCTGTCTATACCTGACACATGCTTCTATTTTTTTTAAACCAAACTCCCAGTTTCTCTAGTCATCCAGCATTCCCTACACCTACCAGCCTTTCCTTTCAACCTAACAGGAATATACTGTTTCTGGACTCTCGTTATCTCACTTCTGAAGACTTCTTATTTCCCAACCGTCCCTTTACCTGCACACATCTGCCCCCAATCACCTTTTGAAAATTCTTGCCTAATATCATCAAAATTGATCTTTCTCCAATTTAGAACTTCAACTTTAAGATCTGGTCTATCCTTTTCCATCACTATTTTAAAACTAATACAATTATGGTCGCTGTCCCCACTGACACCTCAGTCATCTGCCCTGCCTTATTTCCCAAGAGTAGGTCTAGCTTTGCACCTTCTCTGATTTTACTGAATTAGAAAATTTTGTACATATTTAAGTTCCTCTCCAGCTAAACCTTTAACACTATGGCAGTCCCAGTCTATGTTTAGAAAGTGAAAATCACCTACTATAACCACTATTCTTACAGATAGCTGAGATCTCCTTACAAATTATTTCTCAATTTCCCTCTGACTATTAGGGGGTCTATAATACAATCCCAATAAGGCGATTATCCCTTTCTTATCTCTCAGTTCCAACCAAACATTGTCGCTGGATGTATTTCCTGACTATTCTCCCTAAGTACAGCTGTAATGTTATTCTTTATCAAAACTGCCACTCTCCCTCCTCTCTTGCTTCCCTTTCTGTACTTCCTATAGCATTTGTATTCTGTAACATTAAGTTGCCAGTCCTGTCCATCCTGAGCCATGTTTCTGTAATTGCTATGATATCCCAGTCCTTTGCCTTTACCATGCCCAGAGTTCCTCTGCCTTCCCTGTTAGGCTTCTTGCAGTGAAGCAAATGCAGTTTACTTTATCAGTTCTACCTTGTTCTCTGCTTTGTTCCTGCCTGCCCTGACTGTTTGACTCACTTGCTTTCCCAACTGTACCAGTCTCAGATTGATCTCTTATCGCACTATTTCTCTGGGTCTTCCCCACCACTTACCACACCACTACCCCCCCCACACCACCCCCCCTCCCCGCACCACCCCCACCTTACTAGTTTAAATACTCCCAAGCAGCTCTAGCAAATCTCCCTGTCAGTATATTAGCTCCCTTCCAATTCTGGTGCAATCCATCCTTATTGTACAGGTCACTTCTCCCCCAGAAGAGATTCCAATGATACAAAAATGTCTACCCTTCTCGCATGCACCAGCACCAACCTTGCATTCATCTACTCTATCCTTCTATTCCTCCCCTCACTCGCTCATAACACCAGGAGTAATTCAGACCTTCTTTATAAATTCACACCTAACTTTCTATATTCTCCCTTCAGAATCTCATCCTTTTCCCTTCCTGTGTCATTGGTTCCAATGTGTACAATGACTTCCTGCTGGTCCCTGTCCCTTTTGAAAACATTCTGCACCCTCTCTGAAACATGCTTGATCTTGGCACCAGGGCGCCAACACACCATTCTGATTTTTTGCTGCTGGCTGCAAAACATCTGTCCATGCCTCTGACTAGAGAGTCCTCTACCACAATCGATCACTTGGAACCCAAGGTACCCTTCATTACATTAGCACCTATCTCGATATCAGAAACTTGGCTGCTCATGCTACATTCCCCTGAGAGTCTATCACCCCCTACATTTTCCAAAACAATGTACTTGTTTGAAATGGGAGTAGCCACATAAGACTCCTGCACTACATGCCTACTTCTCATACTTTTCCTGGAGTTAACCAATCTGTGTTTCTGTATCTGCAGCTTTTCTCCCTTTGTATAACTGTCATCCATCATACGCTCTTGCTCTTGTAAATTTATCATTGCTTCTAAATGTCGCTCTAACCAATCCATGCGATCTGATAGGATTCGCAACCAAAGATATTTATTGCAAATATAATCCTCAGTTACACAAACTATCTCTAAACTCCCACATCTGACAAGAGCATACCACTCTACTGAAGGCCATTTTGTTTCTTCACAATCTTCAGACCCAGAAAATAGCATTGTCTCATTGCTCTAAAAAGCACTGTTCTAGGCTAACTTAATATTTATAGCTTATATTTTTAAAATTTAATCAAGAGACAGATCCCAATAAAACATAATCAAGAAAGAACCCATTCTACTCACTGTTGTAGATTTACAGCAAGGTTACACTTAAAAGTATGCACTTATCGGTTTCTGCGTTGTAACCTCTTCCAACCAGGTTCCTCCAACATCAGTTGTGAATTTTGCTGTTTAAGTTTTCCTAAATGCACTCCTAAATGTCCAGAGATACATGAATTTGAACAGCAAAGGTAGTAACTGCACAGATTCACTGCTGTCAGTTTTCCTTCTCTCTCTCTCTCTCCTTCACTGACCATGTGCTACCTATTATCTGTCCTTCTCCCTTTTATAAGTGCCGTTGTTTTGACTTTTTTTCTCCAACGTTCCAAAACAATACAACAGCATATAAAACTGGGGTGGCATAGATGGCTTAGTGGTTAGCACTGCTACCTCACAATGCTAGGGACACAGGTTTGATTCCTGCTTTGGGCAACTTTCTCCCAGTATCTGCATGGGTATCCTCCCACAATCCAAAGATGTGCAGGTCAGGTGAATTGGCCATGCTAAATTTCCCATAGTGTGAGGTGTATTAGTCAAGAGTAAATTTGGGTAGCGGTCTGGGTGGGTTACTGTTGGAGAGTCGGTGTTGACTTATTGGGCTCAAGGGCCTGTTTCCATACTGTAGGGAGTCTAATCTAATCTAAATCTAAAACAGTCATTGCTGCTCCTGGAATTCAAGGAAACACCTAAAACACATTTTAATTTCAACTGCCTGGGCACAAGCTCTCCTAACAGATTCCTTAACCTGAATCACCCGTTTGCTTATTTTGTTGTCATTCTACCTTCCTCTCATGTCCCCAGTCATAATCCTGGCTATCCCAACATTCCAAAGTTTTTTCATGTCAACCCTTCTATAGGGCCTCAGACCAGAGACTGAGCTGCAGCACATTATCTTTCATTGAAAGACCAAGTTTTGCTACATTTCAGAATGTCTTTTACAGCTACACACCAGGCTTGAAATAACCACACTCACCAAAGTTTTAATCCGCAGTTGGTGTCATTGAATAGTGATTCTATTTATTCAGAGACAATACCAATTTACAGAGCTTGTCTGTAACTTCTTAAATTCTATTTTATTATTAATAATAAACAAACAGTCAGGAAGAGTAATTCATTGATTACTCTTTTTGTAAAGAATTAAACATTGAGTTTTTTTCCACATGATTACTTTAGATTTTACATTTGAATACCATAGAAATAACCGCAGTCACCAAATTACTTAATGAGGCTTGAAGATTCTATTTTCAAGGATTTCACATTGTAACTAAAGGCATTAATAGGTGGCTCAAGTTGGTTTCTTTGCATGTCTGCTTTTCTATTCCATTTTCATTCTGTTACCAGGATCTTGAATTAGTTCTTTAGCATTGCCTAGGGATACCAGTTACTCAATGAGCATCCTCAATCCTGCATTGTCAGTGCCAATTTAAACATAATAATTACTGCTCTTGACGATGTGACCACCAAATAGCCAAATAGTTGTTGTCTTAAAGAAAGTGCTGAAATAGTTACGTCCTTGACTAGAGTCACAGGTTTAATTGTTCACACTCTTGCCTCTTTCTGATTTTTAATGATTACGTATTTGGTGCAATTTAATTTGGTTACTTTCCTCTGAACAGTTTATGTAATCTCAAACAAGGCGCATGAATGGCTTAATTTGCTCTGACCATTAAAAGAAATTAGTGTTTACTGGAGAGAGCAGGTTCTACTGTTATCCATTCAGCAGACATTCTCACCAGTGTAGAATTCTCCAGATAAAAGTTTCTTAATTTTTGTTGTTACTCTGAATGGATGGAAGAACGCTTACCAGAGGATTTTTCTTCAGATATGCAGATCAGGCACTGACTCAACATCATCAAGCTTAGATATTTTATTTGAACCATACATCTGTACATTTCAGCCACTTTGGCTTTTTCATTAGCATTAAATTATCTCAAAGACCTTAAACTGGGCTTTAAGAGAGCTCCTCCAGGTCCCATGATGATACATTACTACTCCCCTCATCTAAGCATTCCCTTTCCCTGATCACAAGCCCTTTCTTAACCTCTTATTGCAACTTTTCTGAATTCCAATGGTCCTCAGTGGCACTGCCACATATTCCACTGCCACTTCCTGCAGATTCTGGTGAGAAACTGATTATCCTATGCAGATGAAGTACAGAACCTCAGAGATCAAAGGCGGACGTCCTCCACCATACGATCCTGAATGAAAATCAATTACCCACACTCCTATAATTCTACATGAGAAAGCTAGCTGCAATGGTCCATTGATTTGTTCATTTTCTTTTCTGCATATTTCCAAATTTACTCATGATTCACATGTCACATTTTCATCATACACGTAAAGCATGTGTAAGACCACTGGAGATGCACATCAGCCCAACAAATTGATAACTATTTGCTGAATACTTTGAAAGATACAACAAAGGCCTGCAGTGTGGAAGGTTCAAGGGTTAAGAAGAAGATCTAAGATCCAATGAGTGCAGGGAAAGTGGCTACTTCTAGGACCTCACTGTTGAACGATGTTAAGGGAAGCCCTGTCTTAATATGATCCCAATCTCAATATGTCACAACTCCTGGAAGGCAGCTACAGCTAAGGCAATGCATCTGAACAATACCTCCCAGAACCTTTGCTATTTTAAAGTTGGTTAGCTGGTTCACTGCTACGCAACTTCACAATGTCCTTTCTTTTCCATGTTTTCACCTAGAAATGTAATTAATTGGTCAGGGCCTTCCCTGTCAACAAAGCACCATTGACTCGACTTAGATTACATTTGATTAGCAAAGTGCTAAAGCATCCTTAATATTTAGACAGCGACAGGCCATGAGCCAGGAAACAAGAACAAACCTGTTCTAATTCAGATTTAATTAATAAACTTACTCACAAAGTCTACAGAATGGCTGGTATGGGTAGAATTAAAATAAACATACAGATGGAGTAGGTGGTATTCTTGAGAGGTCAGAGCTGAACATGTTGTTGGAACAGAACAGATGGAACTATGTGGCTTTGCTGTACCTGACTAGGAATATGCTGATTACACTGGAGCTCAGGAAAGATAATTTTCTGAGAGGAGTTATAGAGTACTCCAAATGACTGAAACTGGCTTGAATTCACAGAATTACATTTTGCAGACATTCATAAAATTTGGCTAGTGTTTTTAAATTTCAAATTTAAAGGATGATTTGGTGTTTGAAATGTTAAAATGGTTCAGTTGTTGATATAGAGAAACTTATCCTCAAATTGAGGAATCAACAAGTGTACAAAATCTGAAAATTAAGAAATTAGCACTTAGTGGGAAAATTGAGGAGTTTTCTTTTGCAAAATAACAGTGAAAACTTGGAATCTCCTGTTTCTATAACACTAGGTGTTTGAAATGGCATTGTCCCTCATCATACCTTCTTCACCTGTTGAGCACAATTTTTAAAAATAAATTATGCCAGTTAAATCTCAATTTCAAGAAATGTTTACAGTCCCACTGGTGTAGTGTCTAAAATTTACATCTCAACCAATACCAATGAAGCAGCTACTATGGTTATTTATCAAGTTGCTTTTGTGGAACCTTGCTGTACACAAATTGGCTGTTGGGTTTTCATCCACTACAGAAGTGACTGCACTTCAAAAGGATATCTTTAATGATGAGGCACTTGGCCCATCCTGAGAATGGGAAACATACCATATAAATATTAATTACTTTTTTTTCTTTGTTTGCTTAGGTGTACGCCATGGTTCACCCATTCACTTGGTCCAGCAAATAGCATAACAACTATTAATTTCAATGGAAGGAAATAGTGAGATATAAGTTCCTGCCTATGTTCTAAGTGTTTCAATGGCCCTCAAAACCAAATGACCCAGTGCCTCAGTGTAGGTCCAGAAAATCCCTCAATATTTTCCCATTTTACAAAAGGGTTGTGGCCAAGATTTATTCACCACATCATAATGTAATGGCCTGAGTTTATGCATTCCACTTTTGAGCCATGGAGTTCATTGTATTGTTCATGTATTCCATATTTGTCTGTTCACTGCTCACTGTTTATAATCTTACTAGAAAAGACACATTATCAAAGCTTTTCATCTTGCACTCATCAGGATAATTCATGAGAATTACTAAGGGAAAACAACTTGCATGAGAAGAAAGTGTCAATTGATTGTAAAGTGGACTCTGATTGATAGACATGATGTGGAGGTGTCAGTGTTGGATTGGGGTGGACAAAGATAAAAACCTGGTGTTGAGTGATTTTTAACTCTGATAGAGGTATTGCTGTGGTTAATCTATCAATCAGTTAGATGATGGCTAAGAGTTAACTGCTGAGCTTTGTTTAAATTTGAACCAGGCAGGTTGATTCTGATTGGACAAGGCATTGTTCTTAGAAATGACAAGTGTGTGGCTGTCACCTACTTTGTTGAGGTGAAACCGTGCAGTGTGTGCACATGTTCTTTCTGCCTGCAAAGAACAGCGTCCTGTTTATTAATAAATGTATTTTCCAGTACGTGCAAGTGCACCACATTGACTGACAATCCTAAAGTGATTGTCAGCCTAAATCTGTGGACAGCAGGATTATTTTGCAAATATTGTCTAAATACAGAATTACATCTAATGAATGAACACTGCATTTTGAGCTTTGAAAACAGAGGCTCAGTTAACCTGCTTGTTGTGAACTGATGAGGGGATAAGCTAGTTGACATGATCTGTCAGGCTTCGAGATGTACAATCTAAATACCTAGCGTCAGCCTGTCACTGCAGTTTATATACCACATTACTTATTGGTGTGATAAACAGAGCAACTTTTTGACTTGACAGAAGCATCCTGTTTGTGGTAAAAAAAAAACATTTGTGCCATAACAGCTGGCTTCAACTTTACCTTCCCTCTCCAAGGAAATCTCAGGTAAACAGGGATTTTAGAACTAAAAATGGAACCCTTAGTTTGCTCATAAATATCATGCAAAACAGTGAGGAGTGATCTGTTCAGAGTAACCATTACCCCGCAGGAATTCTGTGAACAAATAAACAAAACACTCAGACAGAGTGAATGGGAAAGAGAGAGAGACACTAAACTGAGGTTAGCTGCTAAGAATGAGAGGAGACAGAAAATAAAGTTCATGCACACAGAAACTTGTCCTATAATCTCTACATAGCTCTAAGGCACAAAACAAAACAGTTATGTTGTTATTCTCTTGTGTCTTCTGATATTGACCATCAGACTCATCTGTGAAGCAAGATGTTTTAAAATCTGCTTGGCCCTATGTGATTAATTACGTATTTTACTGGATTGGAACATTGAACTCTTTTAGTGTTTTGTGCTAATTAAAGGAGTTCGTCAGTAATTCAACAGTGACATTACCTGCACATTTTTACTGACAGTTCAACTGTGTTAAAATTAAATTGCATAATTTTATTCTATTGCATAATGAAAAGAATACACTTAGAATACTTGCATATTCTTGTTGGTGCACTAATAAAGGAAGAAAAAAAACTCATCCAATCCCTTAGTGAACTGCAAGTTCATTAAATCCCCAATGTATTTTAAACTAAATGTACTCAAGTAAAATCTATGAGCAGAATTAATTGACGCCTAAAGAGGAGTTTAGTGGTCGGGGACTGGCTACATTCTGATTTGCTTTTCAAGATTTAAATGTGGGGGTTCCATATTGTAAGGAAATTAGCATATGAATGAGGAACTTGACTTCAAAGGGATTGGAGGTTCAGGTAAGCCCGGGGGTTTTCATGCCCTTCCTTCGACCAATTGTCTGCTTTCCTCCAGCCAGTGACCCACTTAGTCTGCCATCTCCACTTACCTGTGGTCTGGCATTCCTTTTAAACTCTGGACCTCTGGTAAGCACACTATTGGTAGTTGCCATAGTTTCCAGGGGCACTCAAGAGTAATGGAGAGCTGCTGACCTCTAATCCGAAATGCTAGGGAAGTTCCAGTGCTGACCTGATGGGACTTGCTTTTGGTGTCCCTTCCCTAACAGATGTAATGGGAAGCCTTTGTCAGGTCTCCAGCTAGCAAATTATACATCTATCACCTAGACTAAACTCTGCCCTCTGTATTTAAATATAGCATATTTAAAAATGTTCCATTTCTGATTTGTTCATGATTTCCAGGAATCAATTTCTGACAAAGATTGGACAGGCACTGGAAGGAAGCTGATTTGAAAAGTTGCACGTAAGAGTGAGGAATGGGACTGACATATTTGTTCTAGACATCCAGGATGGACTCATTGGAACCAAATGGCCTCCTACTATATCGTAAAGATGGGATTATTAAAAGCAAAATGCACACAACTTGCTTCAATTTCTGTGAACACTATAATCATCTTTTCCATATTACAATACAGTTTGTCACTTCACAATTCCATTCATTTTTATGTCTAATATGTGCTAACCTTACACTGTGGAAAATATATTACCTACAAAATAAATATAATTTAAAATAGGCGAGACAACAGTGCAGTGTAATTTTACTGCACTAGTAACCACAAGGCCCAGGCTATTGTTCTGAGGAGATGGGCTCAAATCACACCATGGCAGTTGGTGAAATTTGAATTTAATAAAATCTTAATTTAAACACTAGTCTAATGATGACCATGTAGCCACTGTTATAAAAACCAATCTGGTTTACTAATTTTGTTTTGGAACCACTGGAGTCGGGGGAGGGGTTCAAAACTAGAGGGCATAGGTTTAAGGTGAGAGGGGAAAGACTTAAAAAAGATCCAAGGGTTAACGTTTTCACACAAAGGGTGGTGAATGTTGCCAGAGGAAGTGTTGGAGGCAGGTACAATTGCAACATTTAAAAGGCATCTGGATGGGTACATGAATAGGAAGGATTTAGAGCGATATGGGTCAAATACTGGCAAACAGTACTAGAAGAGTTGGAAGGTCATGATGCAACTGTACCAGACATTGGTTAAGCCACTGTTGGAATATCGTGTGCAATTCTGGTCTCCTTCCGATCAGAAAGATGTGAAACTTGAAGGGGATCAGAAAAGATTTACAAGGATGTTGCCAGGGTTGGAGGATTTGAGCTACAGGGAGAGGTTAAATAGGCTGGGGCTGTTTTCCTTGAAGCATCTGAGGCCGAGGGGTGACCTTCTAGAGGTTTATAAAATCATGACGGGCATGGATAGGGTAAATAGACAAAGTCTTTTCCCTGGGGTCAGGGAGTTCAGAACAAGTGGGCATAGGTTTAGGGTGAGAGGGGAAAGATATAAAAGGGACCTAAGAGGCAATGTTTTCACTCGGAGGGGTTGGTACATGTATGGAGTGAGCTCCAGAGGAAGTGGTGGAGGCTGGTACAATTGCAACATTTAAGAGGCATCTGGATAGGTATATGAATAGGAAGGGTTTGGAGGGATATGGGCCAGGTGTAGGCAGGTGGGATTAGGTTTGGTTGGGATATCTGGTTGGCATGGACGGGTTGAACCAAAGGGTCTGTTTCCATGCTTTACATCTCTATGAGTCTATGATTTTAAATCCGCTGTCTTTACCTGGTCTGGAGGTGGAGAAACCAACATTTCAGTTGCAACATTTCTTCAGGGCTGGGGATTGTTCTAAGAGCAGTTACATTTCAAGTTGGGGGGGGGGGGGGGGGGCAGGGGCTGCTGGTGAAGTAGGAAAGGTGAACACAGGTCCACGTCAACACGTTGATTTCTTCACCTCCTGATGCTGCCTGCTTTGCTGTGTTCTTCCAGCCTCCTGCTTGCCTACCTCAGATTCCGGCATCTGCACTTTTTTTGTCTTTACCTGGCTTGGCCTATATTTGACTCCAGGTCTACAGCAATGTAGTTCATTTTTTATCTGCCTTCTGAAGTGACCTTGAAAGCCAATTAGTTCAAGGGTAAACTAGGGATACAACACATGCTGGCCTTGCCAGTGACACCCAGATCCCATGCAGGAATAAATAAAATGTGTTCCAGTTTATAAATATGCTAAATGCGAAATTGTCATGCGTGAATAATTTACTGAGCTCAAGCATCAGGCATAAACAACAAATATTTAATAAAACTGAGTAACATGCTATCTCCAAAGGCAGTAAACTCAATCAGCTAAAACATTAGAAGGAGCTGAATCATTGCATTTGTCCATTTCTGCACTAATACAATAGGTTTTTTTAAAAAAGAGTTTTAACTACCTCTTCAAACCTTCCACATGGTATGGTACATAATATATGCCATACTTCAATCATTTGGCTGTTATTAGTGGTAGTTTTATTTTTCCTTCAGAGATAAATGTTGACAATCAGCTGAGTAACCAAGCAAAAATAAATAATAAGACAAGGGCCTACCAGCAATGTGCCAATAGATATCTGAACCAAGGTGCATTTGAACCTGAAGGGAAAACTAAACAAACATGCAAAACAAAGGGAACTGATGTCATTCACAACCTCAGAGTACTCCAAAGTGTTCATAGCTGATGAAACACTATTGAAGTATAGTCACTGTTCTATTTTTATTGCTATGCAGCAGCCAATTTACATAAGTAGCAATGACCAGAAAATCAATTTTTAATTATTTTGATTGAAGAATAAATATTGGCCAAAGCACTGATGGTGACTACATACTTGAATAGCGCCTTGGGATTTTTACAGCCACCTGAGTGAGCAGATAAAATTTGACTTTACCATCTCAGCTGAAAAATAGCATAAATTGCACAGTAACACTCCCTCAGTACTGTTCTGGAGTGTCAGCCGAAACTGTCGACTAAAGTACCTGAAGTGGAATGTAGCGCGTACAAATTTCTGACTCCAAGGCATAAGTGTTATCACTGAGACAATGCTAGCACCTCACAGGGAATAATCAAAATCAATGTCACATTGTGGTATGGAGTACCTTAAAGTAACATTCATAGATCAGTGGAATATAGTCTCAAGCTTGATGTGGTTTTGCAATTTTAGACTTTAGATATTTATCTCTGATTCAGCAATCACAGGTGCTCACATGAATCAATATTTTGCTCTCTACACCTGGATAACTTCAATTGCCCAATATGGAAAATATTCACGTAAGCCCAGGGATTAAATAAATAATCTTCCTTATAGAGTCATAGAATCGTGGAGTTATACAGCATGAAAACAGACCCTTCGGTCCATTTAGTCCATGCTGACCATGTTCCCAAACTAAACTGGTCCCACTTGTCTTCATTTGGCTCATGTCCCTCTAAACCTTTCATATTCATGTACTTATTCAAATGTGTTTTAGATGTTGTAACTGTACCTGCAACCACCGCTTCCTCTGGCAGTTCATTCCAAATTATAAACCACTCTGTGTAAAGAGTTGCCCCTCATGTCCTTTTTAAGACAGGTTAAAAATATGCCCCCTTGTTTTGAACTCTCTTGCTGTAGGGAAAAGACTCTTGTTATTCACCTGATCTACGGCCCTCATGATTTTATAAATCTTTATACAGTCACCTCTCAACATCCTACCCTCCAGTGAAAAAAGACCCAGCATACCCAGCCTATTTTTCTAACTTAAATCTTCCATTCCCAGCAACATCCTGGTAAGTCTTTCCTGAGCCATCTCCAATTTAATAAGATTCTTCCTATAGCAGGGTGACCTGAACTAGTCACAGTACTCCAGAAGCCTCACCAACATCCTGTACAACATCATTATGATGCACCAACTCCAATACTCACAAATCTTAGCAATGAGGCAACTGTGTTAAGCATCTTCTTAACCACCCTGTCTACCTGTGGCACACATTTGAAGGAATGATGTACATGAACCCCTAGATCTCTGTTCTACAGCATTATCCAGGGTCTAATATAAGTATTGTCCTCGTTTGTTTACCGAAATGCAATACCTTGCATTATCCAAATTAAACTCCATCTGCCACTCCTCCGCCCATTGGCCCAATTGATCAAGATCTCTGTAGTCTTAGATAACCTTCTTCACTGTCTACTATACCACCAATGTTGGTGTCATCTACAAATATTCAAACCACGTCTCTTATATTTTCATCCAAATTGTTTATATAAATGAGAAACAAAAATGGACGCAGTTGCAATCCCTGTGGAACAATGCAGGTCACAGAATTCCAGTCCAAAAAACAACTCTCCACCACCTTCTATCCCACATCACCTAGCCAATTTTGTATCCAATCGGCAAGCTCACCCTGAATTCCATGTGATCTAACTTTACCAATTAGTCTACCGGATGGAACTTTATCAAAGGCTTTACTAAAGTCCATGTCAACAATGTTTACTACTCTGTCCTCAATCTTTATGGTTACTTCCTCAAAAAAAACTCCAAGCTTGAGAGTCAATTTCCCTCACACAAAGCCATGCTGACTGTCCGTAATCAGTCCTTGACTCTCCAAATGCATGTAATTGGGAAAGTTATATATCTGCCTGACTGTTAACACGACTGACCCCGATTAACTAATCTTGCAGTCAGATTAAATTAAAATCACCTCGAGGAGAATGCTGAATAATGCTGTGGTTGCAGAACTCTTGTACAAGCAGCAACTTAAAACAATTATTGCATCAAAGCAAAAAATCATATTCCCTTAAAATTCAAATAGAACATGCCAAGAGACATACTGGTCCCATGTTTAACTGGACTCACTAAGATGGATCATTTAATTTTTAAGTAAGCTCAGCTGAGTTCAAGCAGCAATTCATGTTTTGCTATGTAGGTATCATTCATCTCCACTACTGTGAATGGCAAAAATGGAAAAAAAAAATGCAGCATTCGATACCTCTTCTTAATTATCTCTTGTTTCTGGACTTTTTGACCATTTTTTTCATAAAAAGACTTTTGAAAATGTTACTTTCATTCTTGATCTTTCTTAGCCAAAAGATACTTGCACGTTTTGAACAGGGGCAGTTAACATGCTGTTTACATGGTTTTCTTCAAAGTCCATAAGTAAATTATTAGTTTGACCTGCTAATCAATAAGCTTCCTTCACTTATTACATAAGGAAGCCTGTAGTGAACATCTTCCAAATGAGTGTAGAGGACAACAAAACAAGAGATAAGGCATTTTATTTTAGTGCAAGTGAATATTGTACCAGGATAGGCAAATGCAGCAATGTAATTCAAAATAATTTTATTTAATTCTAGTAAAGATTACCTAATCATGAGGAGACTCAAAACATTAATCTTGAGTTGTTATTTTATATTCTCACTCAAAGGCAAGTTGCTCTGATTTAGCTCAGTGCATCTGGTCATAACACTTGCTACGTGTATTTATTCACAGTGAAATAAAGCAGCTTATTGATTCATTACAAGCTTCAGCTGGCCCAGTGTTTTTCAGTACAAGTTCAGAAAGAATACAGAGGCATTTATGCATGTGCAAATGATGTGACTATCTAGTTCAGGTCACAAAGGAACAATATTGCCGCTCCCTTGGGTCCATTATTGTACGAATAAATATCGGGCAATCTTAGTCAATTCCCATTAAAGAAAGATGTCGAAACTACTTACAGAAGCAATTGAATCCAAACATGCATGAACTGCATTTGACTCAGTCCATCCAGAATGCAGTAGGCACTTGGGAGAATACCATCATTTCTGGCAGAAATTTGATAAAGGTAGAACTAGATTGTCCTTAATTGTCCACATCACTTGACTTATTACTGCCATTATTGTCCTTATTAAGATAAGGAATATCCTGCCTAGCATCTGGTTCTGTCAAGCTGTATAAGCACAAGCTAGGCTTTTTTTTTGAGTTTTAACAACCTTTTTGTAACCCTATAATTACTGCGATGAAGGAAAAAAAAACATATTAGATAATTGTACTTCATTAGGAGTTATGTCTGTCATTTCCTAGACCTAATTGTTCACATTTGCTATATAAAAGACAGAAAGTAGCCAACAATTATTTACAATTTACATAGCATCTTTAATGCCATAAAACATCAATATTTTTTCCCAAAGGAATATCTTCCAACAAATTTTTTGACATTGAACCACAAAGAGAGATGTTAAGATAGATGGCTTAAAGCTAGGTTGAAAGGTCAGATCTCAGTGTTTAAATGAAGCAAGAAAAACAGAAAGATGAAGAGATTAACAGAGCAAATTCCAAATTTTAGTGCCTTAGCACAGCCACCAAATGGTGGAGTGGTTAATGTTGCGGATGCTGAAAAGACAGAATTGGAGGAGTCAGGTATCTTGGAGGGTTACTGTTCTGAACAGAAGGGGAGTAAAACAGCAGTCAAATCAATCTGCAAATTCAACGAGGCATTTTAAAGACAATGCTGGAAGTCAGAATAATGAGTTGTTTTTAAAATGTTGGGTTTTATTGGGGTAAAATAGTTCACAAGAATTCAACAGAGATTTATGTAAATTGCCTTTCTTTGTCAAAATATTGAAATGTTGGTAAGCTGTACTTGAATCATATGACGTGATACATCACAATTACCTAGTTTCAGCAATGTACCTGCTTGATTTAATGTTTTCTTTTGTTGATATATCAACCTAAATTAAAAAGTCCTAGTTATATAATTAATTGCCATAATTTTCCAATTATCAGTTAAAAAATAAATACAGTGAACAAATTCATGATTCATTAATTCAAACGATCATCCTTCAAAATGTCTGATAAGTAAAATATGGCTTCAGCTTAACTTTTGTCTGAAAAACAGTAGCTTCAACTGGGGTGGAATATTGTGCTGTCTCTCATGGGGGTTTGGTGGTGGGGTATCTAATTAAGCAGAAGGGAAACTCACCTAATTTTAAATTACAAAAGTTTCTAACTCCGTCAACCATAAATGATTGTATCATATTCACTTCAAAACTGACAGGTCTCACACATCTGTCATCATCCTCCTATCCTCTGGTTACATTCAATGTGTGAACTTTATCAATTGAACCAGCATAGTCCCTGTGTCAATGAAGACTGCGACATTTGTGTACCCAACACTAGATTCCTGAAGAAATTGCTCTACTCAAAATTCATTTGCATCAGGAAATCCATGGAGGACACAGAAATGATTTAAGCAAGTCCTCAAAGCAAGTTAGCACAGTGGTTTAGTGTTTAACACTGCTGCCTCTCAGTCACAGGGATCCAGGCTTGGTTCCAGCCTTGGGTGACTGTCTGTGGAATTTGTACATACTCCCCGTGTCTACATGGGCTTCTGCCATTTCCTACTGATTCATGAAAGTCCTTGCTTTGTGACTGACCAAAATGGAAAAGACTCAGAGTTACTGACTACATCACGAGATTCAATTGGAAACTTGCACAGGCAGAGATGCGGCAATAAGGAAGGCACAAACCTGCAATAACCCATCTTTGCAAACTTACAAGCATCACCTGCCCTGCATGTGTCAACGTCTGTAGATTCTACATTGGACTTGACAGCCATCTCAGAATTCCATCAAACTGGAATTAAAACAGGCCATCTGTGATCCGGTGTCTCAAAGAAGAATGAAAATTATGCAGTTGCATAATGTTGTGCCATTCCACCTCATTTTAGATGGGAGAATTCACTGTGACATAAACTAAATACCTCTGCACCTATCCATCGAATCATTAACGTATCTCCTTCGCCTGAACTCAAAAGCTCATCTGATTTCCAATATACAATTGGTTTCAAAATAAGGAGCCCAAGAAGCGTTAGGCTACAATTGTACATTAAAATAGGCTTCTTAGATTTATTGTTGAATTATTCATGTACAAAGATTCCACATTCTGCATGCAACTTGCTTGTAACCAGCAGTGTCATGGCTGCAAGTGAATGCTTCCTTTCCTGACAAAACACAGTTTAAATTTCAAAGCAATCCACCTGCCAGCACATTTTGGTCCACTTAGGTAAATTTCTGGATGACTCCATGAATTTGAAAGCTAGAATCTTCTGGGTTTGCACAACTCCCGGGTACCGGGAACCTTCTGGGTCATAAAGATATTTTCTAATCAACCTGTTACATTACACCTCTGGAGTAGGTGGAACTTGAACCCAGGTGTCCTGGCTGAGGGGTAGGGATACCATCACTGCATCACAAGAACCTTCTAGGTTCATAAATCTTGTGTCTGAGTTTTTGATTGTAATCTTACAGGAAGTGGTAAAATTAATAACCTGCAATCAAAAATGCCAACCAATTAGGAATGGTGGGTTGGACTCCGGTTTGCTTATAGTTTATTGTTTATGGATATGGCCACCAGCTACTTCCACATTATGAGTATATTGAAGGACAGTAATAGAGACAAAACCACAATGGAGCAATACTTTTCACAGAGGATGCCATTGAAAAGTATTATTTAATGCAAAACCTGTAAAATGTACATGGTGTTTTTCGTACCTTTACTCTAAGGACAGCTAGTGAACATATGTGAAAGGATCTATGTTGTGGTGATATCAGATCACATAGTACAGGATTCTGACCCTGTATGGCTTCAGCAGTACATCCTCTCCTACCTTTCCTTACAAACAATTCAATTTAATACAGCCTGTTAAAGTTTATTCAAAATTGGAGGCATCACATTTCCATAATATGGATTCTCGTCTAAACACTGAGCCTACAAATCCAGTGGACTAATTGGACGTCAATGCTGAACAATGTCGGTTTTTATCCAACAAAGTTTCATTTAGAAATCTTCTAAATATTTTGAGACATTAAAGTATTCTTCACAAAATGCCATCATTGACTCACTTGCTCCCTTTTGTATTGCAATCATAATAAGACCTGGCACTGCAGCTGCAAAATATGATAATTTGTAGGTGCTCAAAAGAACCAGCAGCACTTTTTCTGCTGCTTTCTCCAAAAATATAAGAGTAGTGTCCACACTTGCCCATTCCTGATTTGGCAGCACGCAAATCCCCAACTGTCTGCATTGCCTCGGGATTAATTCCATACATCTTCAAACACCATCTAATTTGTGTTTGGATCTTGTAAGGTTTCAGGAGAAAACATGGTTATTTTAAAAAGAAAACCTGCAAAATGTTGAGACCAATGAATAATACTATTTCTTTAACTAAACTCAGCTCGCAATACAAAATTCATGCAAGTAACAAAATGGCTGTCTAAAATATACATGATGATAAATAGGTTGCTCTATTTTTGTAAGCCTGACCTATGCTCTCGTAAATCCTGGAATATCATAGAAAATGCAAATAATGATAATGCAAAATCACAATTCTTTGTGCTCAATACATATGATTGAGTGTGTCTGCTTCCACAAACCACGTGATAAGTTTAAAAATGCACATAAGCATTGTTGAATTAGAATCCCTACTGTGTGGAAAGAGGCCCTTCAGCCTAACAAGTCCACACCAACTCTTGGAAGAGTTTCCTACCCAGATCCATTCCATTATATTTACCCCTGACTCATGCACCGAAACTATAAATTCCTGAACACTACAGGCAATTTAGCATGGTCAATTCACCTAACTTCCACAACTGTGGATTGTGGGAGGAAACTCCACACAGAAAGTTACCCGAGGCTGGGTCCCTGGCATTGTGAGGCAGCAGTACTAACCACTGAGATACCATGCCTCCCATTGTAATTTTTAGAAATTAAAAAAAGGACTTTAACAGGTTTGTTTACACTTAGCTAAACATTTGTTTCTTTATTTTTAATGGTTAGTTAGATTCACATCATTCTTTATTTCAGTTTATTTCAGAGATTTTACTTTGAAATATGCCCTTGGTATCAGCAAATACAACCTGGGATATAAACTGTGGCATGATTTCTCCAGACAGATCAGTAACGTATGCTAATGATCTACTCAATAGGAGTAATTAAATGACCTCTCTCATGGTCAGTCTGGGATCATGGATCATTCAATCAAGGGGAGTGTGGCAAGTGGGGAGCCCATCCCGTATTCCCAATTCCTCCGCCTCTGCCGTATCTGCTCCCAGGAGGACCAGTTCCACCACAGAACACACCAGATGGCCTCCTTCTTTAGAGACCGCAATTTCCCTTCCCACGTGGTTAAAGATGCCCTCCACATCCCGCACCTCTAGCTTATCTCTCCACGCTTCAGGCTCTCTGCCCTTATTCCTGATGAAGGGCTTTTGCCCGCAATGTCGATTTCGCTGCTCCTTGGATGCTGCCTGAACTGCTGTGCTCTTCCAGCACCACTAATCCAGAATCTGGTTTCCAGCATCTGCAGTCATTGTTTTTACCTCATTTATATGAGGTATCGAATACTGAAAAGGGGAAAAGCCGCCTGGAGACACTCCCATATCCTTGCTTTGGTCACCCAGCGAGCGCAACCCCACAACCATCTTCCTGTCATCATTCCCCTGTGCCTGGGTCCATCCACACTCCTCAGGCTCAAGTGGGTATAGTACCAGCAGTCACCACCAGCTCCCTGGGGGCTCTGCCATTCTGTGAAGAGTTGCCCCTCTCTGATCAGCAAGAAGAGAATTCTACTCCCAGGGTCCCTGTTCTACATACAAGCCATGACAAACATCAACTGCCTCTGGAATGCAATCAAGGTGAAAGATGCTCTTTGGTCTGCCCAAAATATGCTCCCCTTCCAGTACAAAGCATTGTCTTAGAATGAGTTTTTCAGACTGGCATATTCCAAGGTCTCAGACAAAGTGCTGAGTTATGTACTATTGCTGCAGAGATTGGCCATAGTAGAATCCCTTGAATGGTGAAGGGATTTATATTTGGACATCAAGAGTACTGAAATTAGATTGAACCATCTCATAGTAGTACATAGTGTATAACCATTTATTTCTACTGTACACATGAAATTTTCATTGGGCTGTATGCTTAACCTGCAATGTATATTGCAATGTATTTTACAACTGTATTCTGACACCAAAGAATGGAACATACTTATTTCCATAAATTAAGACCATGAAGAAACTAAAATCAAGGATAAGTTCATTCTAGAATAGAAAATTCATGAAGATCAAAACTATTTATTTTAAACTCCTCCAGGCCCTGACAATTTGCTTGATTAAGGCGAACTTTTTTTTGATATTACTTCTTGACTAATAGTATTATCCTTAAATTCCTCAACTTCACCAAACCTATGTTTCCCACTATTTATGGAATGTTTTTGTTTTTATGCCTCCTCCAGTGTATTGGAGGAGCTGGTGTTGGACTGGGGCGGACAAAATTAAAACTCGCACAACACCCCAGGTTATAGTCAAACAAGTTTATTTGGAAGCACTGGCTTCTGATGAAGGAGCAGTACTCCAAAAGCTAGAACTTCCAAATAAACCTGCTGGACTATAACCTGGTGTTGTGTGATTTTTAACTCCTACCATGAAGACAGGTATAAATTATTATTTAATTTATTCCCACAGTCTGCAGTCTAACACCTCATCTCTTTGCCTATAAGGAATCCATATGTACTCGTGCTAATCTCAACAAAAATTGATAAAACATGCTAATCTCAACCGGTTTACAGACCTGTAGATGAGAGTATAATTTGTTTTTATTTCTTTTGGTAGTTGTCTCATATCTTACCTTCTCTTTCTTTATTAGTGTGTTAATCCTCTTAATCTGAATTTTACAACATGCCCAATCTTTAGACTTATTATTGTTTATTTATCAACATTTTAACCTTTTTCTTTAATCCAATACTATTTAAATTTATCTCTCAGGTAATGTTAGATCAGTTTTCCCAACAAGTTTTTATTTTAAAGGGGTGCATAAACATTGTGGATTATAATTATTTTTTTTTAAAAGTGATCTACTAGGGTTTTTTTTTCATGTAATTTCTCAAACAGCCCATCCCTCACACCCACATTATTTTGCTCAAATTTATGATCCTGTTTTTGAGCATAATTACACCACTCTCAATCTCAGGATGAAAGGATCGTTCAAGAACTTCTTCCCCAGAGTCTCCTTTGCTTTTGGTTGTTAATGAACCCTGCCCCATTGCATAACTCCAGATCCCAATAGCATATTCTGTTCTGATTATCTGTTCCAGATACAATTTAATACTTTAACACTATTCCTTCATAATTTAATTTTCCCCTTTTGTCCTCGTTGGATCATGTCATTTTCTTTGACAACATGTAAGGTAATTCAACATGTACTGTAGCTGTTACTACTTTAAGAACTAGTATCCATGAAAGCAGCAACAACTATTTTTCTTGCATTGCTACAATTACCACAATGTGTGCACATTCAAGATATCAAATAGAAATTAGCTTACACTTCAAATTCACTGTTTATTCCCACACAAACACTTGGCTTGGAAATCTGTTCATGTTCAGTAATTGGTCTTGGATAGTACTGAAAACATGCAATAATAAATCCTGCTTTACATCCAATCTGAATTGCTTTAACACTGGCATTTCAATAGACAGTTAAATTCACATGACCATATAAGATTAACTCTTCCTTTGGCCCTTGCTTATTTTTGCACAATTTTTCTTCTCTATCTGTAGATAAAATTGTGGAGATTCTCTTCCAGAAAATGGACCAACCATGGAAAAAGGAAAAACAACTAAATTCTCTATAACACAAAAGGTAGCAATCAGAAATCTGAAAAATACTGGATAGACAATGTTACCAAATTGTTGAAGATTTGGATTATCATGAAGAAAGGTTCATTTGAGCAACCCGCAGCAAGATACCCTTTCTTACGATCTGAAAAGACCCATTCTTTAAAGAACCTGGCTCACTATTAGGTGAATAGTTTGCGATGATGGCATTGGTTGACTCGCGTTCCGGAGACTCCCTGGGCACAGCCCATTCTTGGAATATCAGAAACTCTTCAGATCATCAGTCATATCCTACAGCCAGACCTCCCACAGGGGAAATCAACCTGAAGGAACAGGAAGCTTGGTAGAGGATCAATTTACCGCAGATTTCTTTTATTTCAAAGTACTAGCGTCAAAGCACAGCATCATTGCAAAATAATAATTCAATCTCTTTATTCAATCTTGTCAGTAATCCTGGTATTGTACCCACTATATTAGTATAGTGTAGTAACAGCATAGTGAAACACCACTGACTGCCATCTCGAGAAGCCTTTTTCCCTTTCATTTCTCTATTTTAAAAAAAAATTATAAAATTGTAATTTATTTGAAAAGCACCAAAGATTATGGCCAATGCCTAATTTGTTCGTCCTCTAAAGAAGGTTGATCAAAATTTTACCAATTTTTTGGGGGTCATTCAGGAAGAAGGAAATAGGGCTTGTGGAGCAGTGGTAGTTTAAACCTCTGGATCAGAAGGTTCAATTTTAAGTCTCACCTCAGGACCATATAGACATAGAATTGTGATGTGATCTGTTCAAACAGGTTGATTTTTTTTTCCCAGGAAGAAGTAGATCCCTCCGGAGAGAAGCAATTCAGATAAAGCACTCCAACTGGCACACAGCAGAATCTAAGTACTGAATAATTCTCCTCGAATCTGTTCCAACAAATTAACTGAAAACAATCCTACACTTTGAAGTTGAGGGGAAGTGGTGTCTGTAGGTGGCTCATTTACTGAATTGTGCTGGCCAAAAATAGATTGCTTCAAATTATGAATGTTTGAAAATAAAAAGTACAGTTCTATTTGAACCTCTTATTTCATATATTGTTATGCTTAACATATAACAAGAAAAATGCAGCTTTGAACAGAAGAAAATTTCCATAACTCTGAAGCTTCTATGTAGTTCAAAGCGTTTCCTTATCACCTCATAGGTTAATTATCATTCTCAATACAAATATAGGCTGTATTTTCTCCCCCGCATACTGTACAGTCTGTGAGATCTTTGCAAATGTATTATTCAGACACTGAGATTATTTGTATACATAAGTATGAGAGAAATTTATAGGAATTGAAAGCACCATTAAATCCAAACAAAACGTACTTTTTGCATTGATCTCAAAAACATCAGGTGGTGATTCGGCGAACTGATCTCTGAAAATGGGTAGCCTTGCTGGGTATAATGATTATTTTATTCATTTAAATAATGTTGAGGGTTTAACGTATAAAATAACTTAAAAACAGACAGTGATTGCAATGTAAGATTAATCTGTTCCTGTTGTTTGCCCACTTCATGCTATCTGCTAATTTACATGATTGCAATGTACAGCAGTGCTAATCACACTGTAGAGTGACAACAAACCACAACCAGGTATTCAAGATCAAGTTAGGCTAGCATCAATTAAAATATGCCTGTTCTGCTTAAAGCTTGCCTGCACTTCTTAAATTATGACAAGAATACCAGGAGTCGTTCTACAACTGAATCTGATCTGAGAAACACGCTTGAAATGCACATTTTGGAAGAGTACGGGTTTCAAGATTTTGTATTGGAAATCTTGACTGAGAATTTTAAGACAATAACAGATAGGCTCAGGATCTCACAATTGAATTGAACTAAATTAGCTGTATTGTCACATGTATTCAAATGAGAACAGTGAAAAGTTTACCTACAAATGTAGGTAAGTACAATCTTTAGTTACGGAATAGAAAAATTAAGAAAAATGTTACATTACAGCTATACACAGTGTAACCTTAGGTCAGAAAAGCAAGAAGTTAAAGAGATAAACATCACAGTCTCTTTCCAAAATCTCCCCACAGCAAACCAATGCAGAGGGCCACTATGTGACTGGCTGTTGCCACGCACCATCACATCCGCCACACTATTGCATAACTCCTGAAAAAAGGCAGAGCACACAAAAGGGAATTATCCATTCAACGTGAGGAAAATCAGCATGCCAACTGCATGGTGCTTGCTCATTGAAGTGTGCAACACTGTTAACCTGGTCACACACCATCCTGACATGGAACTCTTTTAGCATTCCTTCACCATTGCCTGTGCATCCTGGAATATTTTCCCTACGAACATTGAGAGTGTACCTGAATTAAAATGCTCATCACCACCACCTTCTCAAGGTCAACTAGGGCTATCCTTACAAATGAAGTTCACACTTGAGCAAATAAAAAGAAAACATGCGATTGAGTGGCTGTACACTGCAGCTGTGGTTCAAATTCATAAAAACTAGCAATGATTAAAGTTAGGCTGCACTACTTAAAATCAGTCTGCACCTCTTCAAGGGAAGACATATTGTGAGTTCAGCAGGTAGTCAAAATCCTTCAGTGTATCAATCCAGCTCAAAGTTATGACACTAATTTGAGATTGCTTCTTCCTTCCTCTTCTTTGATCTGCTTCTCTTCTTCCTACATTTGAGCTGCACCCAAAGAGTCAATAGAAAGAAATGTCTAGTCAACATGACAAAGTTGGGCAGCACCTGCATACCATCAGGAACCGTGACACCCATTCTGTCAAGTACATCAAGTTTCCATCACAGTGATTCAGGTTATGGAAACAGTCTTCCAGCATGCTAATGATCTATTTTGCTCTAATGTGTCCCAGCAAGGCTTTCACTTTATGCATGCTGTCAACATGTGTATGGATTACACACAGAATCAAGAACAATATGGAAAGTCCTTGTCACCCCATAGTTACTTTTATGATGTACTCAAATGCAGTAGACAGATGACAGAACAAAAGTCATCATACCTACTGACTGTTGGTGATTCATTTCTTGTGGTCTCACACCAACTGGCCATTGAGGAAGTGCAATCTCTTTCATTTGATTGCATCTCATGGTTGGCTTGTAGCACCAATATTCACAGTCAATAACACTGACATTACATGGTCCTTGCAAGCTTTGCAAAGCTGCTTTGCACTGCCTGCTTCAGTCAGTTGTCTTTGAATGGATTCAGTGACTTCCCTTGTTTAACAGTAGATGGCAAACTACTCAAATTTGTCAACAGGTCGACCAATTGGTTAGAAATAAAATCCCACACAAAATGTAATTGCCATGGTCACATTCACCATAACTGGCAAAATGTCCTTGCCCTACATTGAGGCTGCAGCAAATGGCAGATTTCAGTATGAGGTCTGTCCTTCCAGAAACACAGACACCTTCAACACATTTCCTCATCAGTTGTGCAGAAAATGTTAAATCAGTGAAAGCTCTTTCAAAATCTTCCAGAACATTCACTCCTTATATAACAGCAAGAACCAGTTTTAAAAAGTCAGTCAGTCAGTCAGTCAGTCAGTCAATCAGGAAGTAACCTGAAGGCAGTTGATTATTCATTTAGAAGGGCAATTTAGTGTGTGTGTGTGTAGGGGGGGGGAAAGCGGGGGGAGAGGCAAGGTTGGGGATAGTGTGGTAGTGTTATTCCAGCTGCCAAGCTTGTTTGTAAGGTGAAGCTCAAGAAAACATTGAATTCTAAAAATGGCTGCATTGGTATCATGCACTCACTAATTTCAACACACGCGTTCTGTATGTGTAACAGTATGCTTAGCATGACTTCCACTATGACTCTCACCAGAAGTGCTTCATGCAAACAGTATCAACTTCTAAGATGACTTAGAGTCCAGAAAATGGATACTAGTCATCAAATTTCACACTAACCATGTTGATACCTATCTTCCTCTTCACCCTACTGCCCAATGCCTTCCAATTTTGGGAATATCTTTAAGTATTCTTGAATTTCCCTGGCAATATATTCTTCAAGTCTACGTATAATTATGCATCAAAATGTAATCGCTTCTGACATTACTTTTTAAAACTTATTTATCCTTGGAATTCAAATTGTTAGCCAAACTGAACAACTTGCCTAACTAAGAATTGTCAATGATTTTTCTCATTCTGCAAAATAAAACAATATCTAAGTCACATGTATCTAAAAAGAACAAAATTGGTGTTGTGTTCTCACTAATGAGGTAGCAAAATAAAATGGATATTTTCTTTTGGTTGAATGAGTTTTCTGACCAGTAATAATCTTTTATTGTTTCGAGATAACTTGCAACTCTTTATGAAATGAGTTAATATATTTAAGCAGAGTGAGATTCAGCAAGGGGAAGAGAACTTGTGTTCCCTGGAACCGAAAAAGGTAATCAAGGGAAGAGGATTTTACTAAAGCTATTGTGGAAATATTTCAGCCTTGTTTAATATGTCTACATTGTTTTTTGTGTACATAAATTTGATTCATTCAGCCTGTACAAAAGCAAATTTTAGCAATAAAAACAAATTCCTGGAAAAACTCTATAGGTCCATGTGTGGAGATAAAGTAGAGTGAATGTTTTGAGTCCAATAACCACCTTCTTCTGTTTTAGTTTTTGACCCTGTTTTTGTTTCTGATTTTCAGCATTATTCACTCTTTCAGTTTTCTTTTTAAGGTTTGTTAATGTTGTGAGCAAGAAGGACTTGTCTTCTTCAATATAACAATTCTGTGGTAACTACCTAAATACACCAAGTAATTTATTGTACCAGCATTGATCGGTTAACTGGTCTTTGCCAGAATAGTATGCCAAAGAGGTCAGTATAACCTTGAACAAATTGGTCATCAAAAGTTTACCTATAGTTTAAATGCGTATTTTATAAAACTGAAGAAGCAACTGTTCTTTTCATGGCCTGATCCACTTGGTGTCATATGTCACATAATATAATGGTTATAATTGGGTTAACGCTGGAGACTACATTAAGTTCTCTTCTATTGGACATCATACATCCAGGTTAAGGAAAGAGTTTCATAGGCATTACATAAAATTCCATCTCTCTTTTTCCCTTTCACTCTTTCTGGGCCAGTTTATTGGGGATCAAAGAAAGTGTGATATTTAATTTGAAACATTAACCCTGTTTCCCTCCCCAACAGATGCTGCCAAGCCTGCTGAGTTGTTCCAGCTTTCAGTTTGTGTTTTTACATTGGGTTACCTGGTTGGCAGTTGAATTAAGCCATTTTCTTTTTTTAAAATTTTATTTCACTTTCATGTCCTCAAGTTCATGTTTTTCTTTTCGCTTCCACTCCGCTATATAGTAGCCTGTAGCGTATCTGTAATAACTTGGTTGATTGCATCCTATCATTTATTTCAAGTCATATTGAGATAGAATCTTATAGGGCCTGAATGATACAAGCTATGGTGAGAATGCACGAGAAATCTAGCAAGGCCTATCTCAACATCAGGAGCAACGCGCTGCATTTTATATGCATCTGTTGGACAATGAGCCAAGCTTCTCAATAGATAGCAGCAACTTGCCCATAAAGGGGAATTGAAACGTGTTAAACACCTTATAAACTGCACAAGCTGGCTCATTGATATTCAGCTTCTTGTCTTTCCAAGTGTACCAAACAAACTAGATATTGAGAGATTAAGAGAGGGAGGGTATCTCGTGACTTCAGCTTCCACAACTTCCAATAGCCTCTATGTTGCTCAACACCAAGCAGCATCTCCGGGCACAGACTGAACACAGATCATCCACAGACACTGGCATATGATTTTTGCCAATCAATCATTCACAATCATCATGGCTCCTCTCCAATCCACTTGCAAGACCCTTAGGAAGCACAGAGCTCATTACCTTCCTGGATGGTATCTAGCCACTGAGCTGAAAAAGGTAAGATTCAGCCCATGGACTCTGTTTCTGCCTCAACCACTGTTATATCGGTTAGTCTTATGGCCAGATATCCATTACAGCAGTGTAGACCGGAGTTGTGCCTTAGGACCATGTATAAATCCCAACATAACTGACTCTGAAGGAAATTACCCAGGAAATTAAAATTTCCAACTATCAATTCCTTGTGTCTTCAATCCTCTGAGAAAACCCCTTCGAAATTTTTTTGAGTGTTCCAATTCACTTAAGTTTAATAGCTATCCAGGAAAAGCTGGAGGATTATACACTCATGGGTGATCATTAAAGTGAAACCCTGACATACCACTGACCACTCAGAACATAACTCAGGGAGATTACAAATCCACTAACATACTGACATTAAAACAAAATAATATTAAATGGACAAAACTGTATGATTACTGCAGTGCCTAAAAGAGTTTGTTAGGAAAAGGGATATTGCCCGATAACTGGTGGACTGCTAATTTCCATATTGAAAAAAGGGAAATAAATCAAGTGTAAGGAACCATCTGTTTAACATTAGTAGTAGCAAATGTAATAGAATCTTTACTCAAACATATAACACTAAAAACATCCGGCAACAACAAATAAAACAGAGCATGGATTCCAAAGGAAAGATCATGCCGAGTCAACCCTACTGAAAGCTTTGTAGAAGTAGCAAAAACAGTGGGCAAGGATATTATCATGAATGCAGCATATTTGGATATATAAAAGCTTTGCCTTTGAAATGTTCCTGCATTGAAAACTCATGATTAGGGTCAGAATGTGTGTAAAGTCACAGGAGATGTAGTCGAATGAATAATAAACTGGATACTCAACTTAAAACAGAAAATAGGGGTTAAGGGTAGCAACAAATTAAGGAAATGTGGAAACTGGCGCTAAGACCACTTTCACTCGTAATTTACATGAACAGTTGGACTTTGGAATCAAAAATACAGATGTCACCAAATTGGAATATGCAGTTAAATAAAAGAAAGTAAGTATCAGAAAAACATTAATAAATTTGCATAATGGACATGCAAGAGAGTGTTACAAATGTATGATTATAATTAGAAATTTCCCGAGAAAAAAAATCACAAGTATAGTTCCAGCAGAAATGAGGAGCTTCGATTTTATAATTAGAATGGAAGATTGGGATTGTTCCCTTCAGTGATGTAAATATTTGGACATTTTAGAGACATTCGAAATCAAGGGAAGTCTGGACAGAGTAGCTAAGGAGAAACCACCCCCATAGGTGGAAGGATTGAGAATAAGAGAATAGAACTTTGAGGTAATTAATAAAAGAAGCAATGCTAATGTAATGAAAGTGTTTCCTAACAAGTCATTAGAATCTGGAATGCACCGCCTTGTGGAGTAGTGGATTTAGGTTCAATTAAGAGTAGACAGGCAGGAGGCTGGAAGAATACAGCAAGCCAGGTAGCATTAGGAGGTGCAGAAGTTGACATTTCGGGTATAACCCTTCTTCAGAGCTGGGGGTGGGTGTGAGGGGAAATGCAGATAAAGGGGGAAGATGGGTGCAGGGTGGTGAAGACAGGTAGAGGGTATGACCTGGTTGGTCAATGGGGAGAATGACCGGTTAGTGGCAGGGAGCCATAGAAGGGAGGGGGAGGGGCTGAGCAGGGAGTTGGGGTTTGGGGAAGGAGGTTATTTGAAAGTGGAGAACTTAAATATGGAGTCCTCCAGGCTGTAGGCTGCCTAGGTGGAAGATAAAGTGTTGTTCCTCCAATAGGAGCTGCGGTTTGTTTTGGCAATGGAGGAGGCCAAGGATGGTCATATCAGAAAGGGAGTGGTTGGGGTATTTGAAATGGGCAGTGACTTAGAGACATTTAAGCCATTCAAGAAGGAATTGAAAAGGAGGAGTGCGGAAAGCAACGGGAGAAGGTGATATTGGTGAATTGCTCCTTCAGGAGCCAGCATGGACACAATGAGTTAAATAGTATTCTTCAGTACTGTAACCATTCTATAATGCCATGATTTTGTAATTGAAAAATGAATTCCCACTCTGGTAAGCGTGAGGTGATGCATTTCAGGAACAAGAATAAAGAGATAATAGGCCCCTTGAATCATAAGACTTTATAAAATTGAGAAGCTAAGGGATCCTGAGGTAAAGATACAATATACACTATAAGCTGCATCAGGAGTCAGTCATAAAAAATGCTTATGTTCATTTCTATAAGTGTAGAACGGAATGGTTGAGTCAGGTTAAATATTGTAATTTTTACTGTAAATTATGTTGCAATTTACTTCCGACCCACTAGCCTAGAACTACAGAATTCCAGCCAATGATGATACCAGAACGGAGAGGAAGGAGTGAACATGCTGGGTCACTCTTCTCTAGAAAATAAAAGCCGAAGAGTAACTCTGATAAGAATACAAAAGGCGAAACTGATAGGGTAGATGAAAGGAAATGTTTTCATTTGTGGAGATGTAGAAAACTAGATGCCATAAATCTAAGGGATAAACTGATAAATCCAAAAGAGAATTTGAGAGAAACTTCTTGACCTAAATGGTCACAGATTAATTGCACAGACGCATTTAAGGGAAACCTAAATGTACACACGAGGGGAAGGGTGAGAAAGATATGCTGATTGGGTAAGGAGAAAGCTCATGAGGCACATAAAATGATCAACCAAGCCAAATGGACTGTCTCTTTTCGGTACTAATGTAATATAAGCTTTGGCCACGCTCTTCGGATCTCCTTCTTCCATTAAGTGCCAATATCTATCTTCAAGCACCTTTGATAAAAGTGCTATATATTTGCAAATTGAAAACAACAAATGCTGGAGATCATAGCAGGTCAGACAGCATCCATGGAGACAGCGCACTGCGATCTCCAGCATTTGTTGTTTTCAGTACAGATTTTTTTTTCAACTTTGCTCCTATATTTGCAAATTGATGTTTTGATCTCTTCTTCAGGGCAGGCCACAATTTTGCTGCAAAGTTCAAACATTGTTGAAAAGAGATGCTGCTGATTCTCCTGCAAAAACACTCAAAATAATTGAATTTTTGCTAACTTCATGCACAGAGTTGAAAGTGGCATTGCAATGGCTAATCATACATGTGTTCTATGGATAAGGCGGATCACTATTATCTTCAAGGTCAATTAGGGAGAGGAAATAAATACTGGACTTGGAAGTGACACTCCCACTCCTGAAACAATATTTTTAAAAATTCACCATGTGACTTCCTCACAAGGATCGAGAACACCTCATCTTACTACTCCTTTCCTTGAACTGGAAGCATAGCTACATTATATTGAGGTATAAATAGCCAAGATCATCACATGTGGAAACCTAGATTAAATATGAGAAACTAATTTCAAATTCAATAGTACAGTCTATATTAGATTGTTATAATAGTCCAGGTTCAAATAAGCATCACAAGAATTTATCTTGTTTCTTGATCTTTTGCAATGGAGACAATTCCTGATACTTATATTAAATCTAATGCTGCACATAACATGTCTGGCAAGGTCTCTATAACAGATCTGCCAAGCAGCTGAATGGATAATGACTTAATGTCACATCCCTATTTGATAATTCAAACCAGGAGCACATAATTCATTTTTCGTAGGAAGCTTTATATTATTTGTTTCTAATCACTGGTTTGGTATAATTATCAAGCAATCAGCTTTTATAAAATGAAAATAAAAGCCAAAAGACTTCTTTGATTTATCAATGGAATGACAGTGTTCTACGATAATCATTTTTATTTACTTGATTGGGGAAAGGCATGAGTAAGATTTCCAATAGCCAAGAGTTAATGTAACATGTGAACTTGTAGTTTCCATTCAACAGCATCATAACTTTCAGGGCAAATAGCCCAATATCAACCAAATCAAACAATAAGGAACTTCAACTATAAGTTATATTCAACAATTTAGTATTCATAAACTTTTGTTTGAGTTTAAAAGATTAGAACCCAGTTCTGCACATAATAATGGCTATGTTCAGGTTGAGTTTATCACCTTTGCAAATTTCTCGTATAATTTATTTTCGGTACTTTCTAAATGGTTTTAACTTCCTAAGACACTGACTACTGTATACCAATGTGACTAGTAAATGGCATTATACAGATTTTTGAAAATCTGTTTCAATTATTTAAACTAATGCTAATCATAAGTGACGAAGTAGACTGATTATTATATTATGATGAGCCCAATTTCAGTTGCATTAATAAAACTCCATCATTCTCAATTACATTGGTCAAGGAAGATTTTTTACTGAGATGCAAAATCATTCAGTTCGTCAATTACATACAAAGCAAAATATATTGGCTTAACTATTTAAGTGGAACATGCAGATTAAAATCTTTGCAATTCAAATGATATTTAAAATTGGGAAATCTATTCTCTTGGTTCAGAACTAGTGCGCCATTGGCCATAATTTTAAGAGCACAGGCAAAATAAATGAACTGGAGATCAGAGAATTGATTTATGATGCAGTGAATTGTTAGAAGCTGAAATATTTGCATTGGTAATCATTTCTGAAGCACAGAAGGAAGTTGCTAAAGAAATATAATGTGAAAAATTGAGAGATTATGAGTTAACCTATATTTTGGAATGCACTGACATGTTTCATTGTTATGCTGCTGCCAGAACACTTGGTATGTAGGGACAGGCACCCATCTCCTGTGTACGAGTGGGTGCATCTCAGAGCTTTTCACGTGCTTTCTTAGTGTCCACTCACTTCTAATTTACTTGGATGTTCACAACATCTTTGCCTTACCTTATCTTGCCTTGTTATGCGTTGCTGCCTGATTCAGAATTTACAGTCACATTACTCCTACCTTGCCTTCCCTTTTAGCACAGACACAAAGCTAGGCAGCTTGTCAGTATTGCCAGTTGTGATCAGTCAAGGGGCTGGACATGTTGCTGTACAGCATCATGCTATGTCAATGTTAAACCTGTACCATATGCCAGCAGCTTATACAAACACACTAAGTCAACATGGATCATCAAGGGTCACTGTCGTGGTAGGGAATTCAATTGGAGGCAGCATGATGGAATACAGAGGGGACTGTTGTTGGCAGGTGTTGGAATGGTATCATTGATCCTACCACAAAAAGTCTCCTACTATATTTGCACTGCCTGTGTGTCCTGCATACATTGGAATAAGGTCCACCACAGCAAACATCCATGTACAGATCCTCCTTATCAGCGTTCTCCACATCCTAATATCTCAAAGACCGTACAAACTGTCTTTTCAGAGTGATGTGCATGCTGATCTCTCACATTACTAACAACTTGTACTGTTTCTGATATTCCCCACACAGGTTCATTGGAACTATGTCCAATGGAACCAGCCACAGCTGAGGTCATCTTCACTGTAGCCAGAATGCTGCAACAAAGGTTCAGGTAAATTGAGTAAGAATAAATATGTGCAGGTCAGGTGAATTGGCTGTGCTAAATTGCCCGTAGTGCTAGGTAAAAAGGGGTACAGGTATGGGTGGGTTGCGCTTCGGCGGGTCGGTGTGGACTTGTTGGGCCGAAGGGCCTGTTTCCACACTAAGTAATCTAATCTAATCTAAAAAAATGTCAGCAAGCTCAGGGCCTGCAGCAACCTCCAGCAGATGCTCAGCAGCCATCATATTCAGAAGCCACAGCTGAAGCACCCCTCGAAATGTTCAGGTGGTATAGCAAGCCCAGAGTTTATGGTCCCCAAAACCCTTATTCTAGATGAACCAGGTGCACTGCTTCTGCAGACTGAGAATGTCCCAAATGTCTCAGAACTAACATCCGTTCCTGGTGGCTGTCCAGGTGATAGGTGTGCTAAACTTTTATGGAACTGGCTGTACCCAAATGATCTAATGTGGGATCTCTCAATCCTGAGCCAACAAATGTTTCAAAGCTGTTATCAATATAATTTGTGACAGATCACACCACTTAATCTAATTTTTTCTGACAAAGTCATGGCTTGCACCCCCTGAATGCAAGATGCTGTTGACTGTACACATGTTGGACAGAGAATATCATTTCAAACCGCAACAGAGTTCATCAAAAGAAAAGGGTTCCAGTCAATGTGCAAGCCATGTGTGACAATCAATACCAGATCTTAGAAGACTAGACCAGGTACCCTGGAGACTACATGATAGTTTGACCGCCCCCACTTCCCCCCCCCCCCCCCACCCCAACCCCCCGGCCGACTGAGGCCAAGCGTTGCAGTCTATTCTTCCATCATTGAAACATCTGCCATATCTTTGGCCCCTTCAGCCACAAGAGATAGATCAACTCCTTTTTTTGAAAACGTGTGTTTTGGCTGCAGCACTTTGTGGTAGTGAATTCCACAGGTTCACCACTCATGGGCGAAAAAATTTCTCATCTGAGCCCTGAAAGGTTTACCTCTTACCCTTAATCTATGACGACTAATTCTGGACTCCCCACCATTGTGAACATTGCTCCTGCATTGAATCTGTCCAGTCGTGTTAGAATTTTATGGGTTTCTATGAGATTCTCGTTTTGCCAGACAAAAATGACAAATATGTTAAACCCATGTTGACTTAGTGTGTTTGATGTGTAAGCTGCTGGCATATGGTACAGGTTTAACATGTTTAACAAACTGAGCTCCAGGATGAACATTTCCCATCAACCACCACCCTCAGTCTTCTTTCAGCCAACCAATTTCTGATCCAAAAACTGTTAAATCACCTTCAATCCCGAAACTCCTTATTTTGTGCAATAGCCTACTGTGTGGAACCTTACCAAATGCCTTACTAAAGTCCATATACACCACATCAACCGCCTTACCTTCATCCATCTGTTTTGTCACCTTCTCAAAGAACTCAATGAATTTAGTGAG
The DNA here is from genome assembly GCF_004010195.1 of Chiloscyllium plagiosum. Taxonomy (NCBI): domain Eukaryota; kingdom Metazoa; phylum Chordata; class Chondrichthyes; order Orectolobiformes; family Hemiscylliidae; genus Chiloscyllium; species Chiloscyllium plagiosum. The sequence continues at coordinate 55,826,631 of NC_057714.1, forward strand.
ACAAGATTTACCCTTCACAAAACTCTGTTGACTATCCCTAATCAAATTATTCCTTTCCAGATGATTATAAATCCTATCTATCTCTTATAACCTTTTCCAACACCTTACCCACAACCAAAGTAAAACTCACTAGCCTATAATTAACAGGGTTGTCCCAACTCCTCTTCTTAAACAGGGAACAACATTTGCTATCCTCCAGTATTCTGGCAGCAATCCTGTCAACAATGATGACAAAGATCAAAGCCAATGGCTCTGCAATCTTCTCCCTGGTTTCCCAGAGAATCAGAGGGTAAATCCCATCCGGCCCGGGGGTCTTATCTATTTTCAGATCTTCCAAAATTGCTAAAACCTCCTCTTTGTCAACCTCAATCCCATCTAATCTTGTAGCCTGTATCTCCATATTTTCACTAGCATTGCCTTTTTACAATGTGAATTTTGACAAAAAGTATTCATTAAAGCACTTCCCTCACGTCCTCAGATTCCACCCACAACCTTTGCTAATGCTCTTCCACTACTATCTTTAATTGACCCTAATCTTACTCTAGTCATTCTTTTATTCCTGATATACCTATAGAAGGTTAGGGTTTTCCTTGATCCTATCTGCCAATATTTCCCCTCATGGCTCTTCTTAGCCCTCTCATTAGATTAGATTAGATTACTTACAGTGTGGAAACAGGCCCTTCGGCCCAACAAGTCCACACCGACCCGCCGAAGCGCACCCACCCATTACCCTACATTTACCCCTTTACCTAACACTACAGGCAATTTAGCACGGCCAATTCACCTGACCTGCACATCTTTGGACTGTGGGAGGAAACCGGAGCACCCGGAGGAAACCCACGCAGACACAGGGAGAAGGTGCAAATTCCACACAGTCAGTCGCCTGAGTCGGGAATTGAACCCGGGTCTCTGGCGCTGTGAAGCAGCAGTGCTAACCACTGTGCCACCCACAAGATCTTTTCTGGATAACTTATAACTCTCAAGCCCCCTACGTGAGCCTTCATGCCTCCTCATGTAAGCCTTCCTCTTCCTCTTGACAAAAGCTTCAACTTCTTTAGTAAACCGTGGCTCGCTCGCTCGACAACTACCTCCCTACCTGATGGTATATACTTATCAAGGATCTGCAGTAGCTCTTCCTTGAATAAGTCCACATTTCAAGAGTGTCCATTTCCGGCAGTTTCCTTCCCCATCCTAAGCATCCTAAATCTTCCCTAATTGCATCATAATTGCCTTTACCCATTTTACCTCTTTCCCTGCAGTATATGCCTGCCTATTGCTCTTGTAAACATAACCGAATTATGGGCACCAATGCCAAAGTGCTCACCTAACTCCAAATCTAACATCTGGCAGGGTTCATTCCCTAGTTAATCCAATATGGCATCACCCCTTGTTGGCCTACTGTGTCAGTAAACCCTCCTGCACACACTGAACAAAAACTGACATCGAAACGACTTGAACTATAGTATTCCCAGCTGAAAATGTGTTGCGGGAAAAGCGCAGCAGGTCAGGCAGCATCCAAGGAGCAGGCGAATCGACATTTCAGGCATGAGCCCTTCTTCAGGAATCCTAAAGAATTCTGATTCCTGAAGAAGGGCTCATGCCCGAAACGTCGATTCTCCTGCTCCTTGGATGCTGCCTGACCTGCTGCGCTTTTCCAGCAACACATTTTCAGCTCTGATCTCCAGCATCTGCAGTCCTCACTTTCTCCTATAGTATTCCCAGTCAATATTGGGTAAGTTAAAGTCCCCCATAACAACTATCCTGTTATTCTCGCTCCTATCGTGAATCATCTTTGCTATCCTTTCCTCAACATCCCTGGAACAATTCAGAGGCCTGTAGCAAACTCCCAACATTTTGAGTTGTTGTTTAAAAGACAAGCAACCTCTATCTACTCCCAGAATGCACATGCAAATTTTTTCTGTTTTCCACTTTTCCTACTGTTCAACGAAAGTTAACGTTTTCATCTATTGAATGTGTTCCAATAGGGAATGCTTGCACATTGAAGAATGACAAGATGCAATGCATCAGAGAGAAAAAGTAGAACTCTCTTCGACAGGATTCGAACATGGTAGGGTGCAAAGAATGACTACCCTGTGCAGCGAGGAAATCAAACAGATGAAGATGTAAAGTCATTATTCACTTACCAATGTGATGTGGTTAGGTGGCCACCAGCAGAAATAGCTACTAGACTATTTAAGAGCTACAATCAAGCATGCTTGGAATTTTGGTCAAGCTAGTTTAAATTCTGACCTCAGTTAAAACTGCAGTGAAGACATGTTGTGACCTTAAGTTTCCAAATCAGGCAAGTATAACGGTTGTCCCTGGATAGGCTGGCACCGCTATTACCTTATATTTGACATGGAGTATCACTGTTTATGGCTCAGTGTAAACTTCTGGGAGTCAGTTACCAGCAAATTCCATTGGCTGGGATTGAAGAATGTGATCAGGCTTTGATCAATTTATTGGCTGCGTTCCAGAGATCTTTCTGGAAATAAGAAATTTTACAGATCAAAGGAATTTTCCCAGAGGAGAAGTAGTCTCCTAGAAATGAGAAAAATGCCATCAAGTAATTTTCAGTGAGGCAAAGAACCATGATGCAAGACCGACATGGAGAACAAAGTTGGCCACTTCATTCGAATCAAGGTAGTATTTGATTCAAGTAAAACTTATTGAGTTAGAGCTTGGATTAAATGTATTAAGTTAAAGTAATATGAAATGAAGTTAAATTTGAAGTGAAGTTCAATCAAATAAGTAGTAAATGAGGCAATGAATGTATGTTTTATATTAGGTATTGGTATTTAAAGAGTTTGAATAAAGAAGTGGGGGGGGATCTAAGATGGCGGCGATCTGAGAAGATCACATTGCAGAGCTTCGCATCGCAGCAGGAGCAGGACAGTCCTTTAACCCACCCAACCCAGGTCATCAGGATTTCTTGGGGTGTTGGAAAGATTGTGGAGCCCCAAGAAACATTTAAAAATTGACTTACCTGTATTTTCAGCTGTCCAGAAATGCCTAAAAAGGGAGGACCAGCATCTGAGGGCGGGCCTGCAGCAGCCTCAGAGCAGATTAATCTCCAGGACCTGGTGAACCAGCTCTCGAAATCTCGCGAGATGTTGGGGAAACAGATTGAAGATAAGCTGGCTCTAGTCTCTCTCATGCTGCAGAAGCATGAGCAGCAGCTGGGAGACCTGGAGAAGAGGACAGATGAGGTGGAGCACAGGGTCACAGTGGTGGAAGCTGATGCCAGTTCATTCAAGGAAGAGATCCAAGCCCTGAAGACGCAGGTTTGTAATTTGCGTGACCAAGTAGATGATCTTGAAAACAGGGGCAGGAGAAAAAAATATTTGGATCATCAGTCTGCCTGAGGGTAAGGAGGGTGAGTGGCCTGCGGAATTTGTTGAAGATTGGCTTCCGAAATTCCTTGACTTGGAGACTGGCATGAGAGAATTGAAGATAGAGAGGGCTCACCGGGTCGCAGCACGGAGGTCGTGTCTGGATCAACGCCCTCGTCCTTTTCTGGTGCGGTTCCATCATTACCGGGATAAGGAGTGAGTCGTGGAGGCTTCCAGACTCCAGGAGAAGGATCCAAAGCCCCTAACTTACGAGGAGTCCAAGATCATGTTTTTTCAGGACTTTTCAGCGGCGGTGATCCAGAAACAAAAATTGTATGATGTTATCAAGAGAAGATTGAAGGAGCTTGGGATTCAGTACTGCCTGAGATATCCGGCAGTGCTTCGGATCATCTTAGATGGATCCACGCATCTCTTTGACTCATTGGAGAAGGCAAGAGACTTTGTGGACAAACTAACGCAAGTTAAACAATTGTAGTATGTATAAATATCGTTGCTTGGGTATGTGTTTATCATTCTTTAAAAGAAATGGATGAAATTGGGTTGGAGCTTGGTTTTTCCCCCCTTTTTTTCCCCTCTATTGATAATAATTTGGTTTAAACTATGTCTGGCGGTGGTTAAGATGTACATTTTAAATTTCTAAGTTAGGACACACCAAAGGATGGGTGGGGTATTTATTCCCTTTTTTTTAAAAAATAAAAGAATGTTTTTTTAATTCATATTGATATTCTATGGGGTGTTTATTCTTTTTAGCTTGTGTTTGCGATGCGGCTATAGCTGGGAGAAGTGAAGGTGGTTGAGATGGTTAGATGCCTATTTATGGGCAGTTCGGGACGGGTAGTTGCCCGCTCCGGACAGGGGATGAGTTCCCCTACTCACCGCTATTGGCGCTTTATATGTTGGTTTGTTTTCTGGTTTTTGTTGGTTTTTACTTTTAAGAATTTTGTACGTTTGTTAAATGTAGTGGTTTTAGTTTATGTAGTTTTTATATTTGGTGGATCATGCAACACTAAGGCTCAGCAATTTTTGGTTCAGGTTCCTCCTCTCTGGAATTTAAATGTAATTGCAGAAGATTATGGCTAATGATTTGATTAAATGGTGTACCTGGAATATCAAGGGAAGTCACTCACCAATTAAGAGAAAGAAGGTACTCGAGTCTTAGAAAGGAGAAGGCGGATATTGCTTTGTTACAGGAGACTCATTTGGATGACAAGGGGCATCTGAGATTACAGCAGAATGGCTTTGACCGAGTTTATTTTTCATTATTTAATACCAGAAGTAGGAGAGTGGTTATATTGGTTAGGAAAAATCTCATTTAAATTGTTGGAATGTGTAAAAGACACATACGGGAGGTTTGTAATTCTTAAAGCCTTGATAAATGGGGAATAATATGGCATTTTAAATGTTTATTGTCCCCCAGCTCATCCTCTTAAATTCTTGGTAGATGCTTTTTCTAAACTGATAAGTCTCAAGTCTCGGCACATCATTATAGGGGGAGATTTTAACTGCCTCATGGACCCCACAGTAGACAAGTTGCCTAAAAGGTCCCTCGATACCCTCTGCACAAACTAAACAGTTATTGGGTTTGTGTGGGGAATTAGGATTGGTGGGCGTCTGGAGGTGCCTCCACCCTACAGGTAGGGATTTCACATTTTTTTCCAATCCGCACAGATGTCAGACGAGGATTGATTTTTTTTTTTCTGACCCCTGCGACAACCCTTGATCTGGTGGCATCCTGTACAATTGGTCATATTGCCATCTCTGATCATGCTCCAGTGTACCTCATGTTTAAAATTAAGGATGTTACAGTGGATTCAAGGTACTGGCGAATGGACCCCTTTATTCTCATGGGCAGCAAGTTTGTGGAGTATTCCTCTAGGGAATTTCAGGCATTCCTAGACATCAACTTAGGCTCAGTTGATAGCTCATCTGTTCTCTGGGAAACTGCCAAAGTGTATGCCAGAGGGTTAGTTATTTCATGTTCCACAAGTAGGAAGCGGCAGGAGGGGGAGCAGCAACGTCTCCTTGAAGCACAGTTGAAGGCAGCCGAGAAGGCCTATTTTGACAGACCCTCGTTGGTCAAACTACAGATTACGGCACTGCGGTCTGCACTAAATTCCATGCTCACGCAGACGGCAAAGGAGCTGACTTTTGCAAAGCAAAGATTGTACGAGCATGGTGACAAGCCAGGCAAATACCTTGCCAGAAAGAGAAATGCCCCACAAACCATTACAGCGATTAGGGAAGGGTCTAGGAACCTAACATGTGATTCTAAAAAGATTAATGTGGCGTTCCAGAGATTCTACTCTAAATTATATCAGTGAGAATTGTGAGGAGGGGCAGGCCAAAATGGAATCCTTTTTAGGGATCTGAAACTCATGGGTGTGACTCCCGAACAACAGTCCTTCCTCAATGCCCCATTATCAGAGCAAGTGTAGGAAGCTGTGAGGCAGCTTCAGAGTGGAAAGGTGCCCGGTCCTGATGGACATCCCAGTGAATTCTATAAGGAATTTATAAGTATACTGTCAGGCCCGATCCTGAATATATTTAATGATTCACACAGTCATGTTTGTCTCCCACCATCTCGGAGAGAGGTCAGTATTTCACTTAACCTTAAAAGGAAGGATCTGGAAGACGGTGCTTCATACAGGCCCATCTCGCTCTTAAATGTGGACTTTAAGATCCTTTCTAAGGCTCTTGCATTAAGGCTGGAGACTGTGTTACCTTCTACTATTAAAGAGGATCAGATGGGCTTCATAAAGGGTCGCAGATCCTCCAATAACGTTAAGAGGCTGCTTAACGTAATTCAAGCATGCCAACAGCAGTCAATACAGGGATTGGTGATTTCTTTAGATGCAGAGAA